>NC_069500.1:440887705-441072705 GCF_027579735.1 Bombina bombina
TATTTTACAAATATTTAGAGCTTTAATATACAAGTTACTCTATTTTGGAATGACCAACATAATAATATATAATATATTGAATAGTACTGTGAGTTGATTATGAAGTATATTTGTATAAAAATTTTGGTTGTGCAAAGCTGTGGAATAGCCATTAAAGCAGTGCTTTCCAAACTGTGTGTCGGGACACACTAGTGTGTCAGCAACAGTGTGTAGGTGTGTCCCTGCTTCAGCACAAATTTTTTTAAATGTATTTATTTTTTTTATTTTATTTTTTGGTTTCTGACTTACCGTCTGCCTGCTACGCATATCACATGGTTGACACGTGATTGATACCTAGGGGGTCACAGATCATCTTAACCTATTGGCGGCTTTGGCAGCACATTGGCTCCTGACTGCACATGTAGTCTCCTTAATTGGCTCGTGACTGCATGTGTAGTCAGTGAGTGAGACAGCAGTGTGTTTGCAGCGTGGGCAGTAGTCAATCGGACTCACCGAGCTCTGAGGGCGGCAGCTTAAACGCTGAGCTGAAGTCAGAAGTCAGTGGGGTTTTTTTTGCAGTTAGCTCCCAGTAGTGCATTGCTGCTCCTGCTCTTGATATATGGATAGGAAGGGGAAGCTTAAAAATGCTTGATGATGAAATGCGAGTGTCTTTATCTAATATTCCACCAAATATTCAGAAATTGTGTTCATCCCATCAACCTCATACAGCCCATTAATCTAGTAAGTAGCTATTGGTGTTATTAAACTTTTTTTTAATTCTTGCACATACATACTGTTACTTGTAAATACATTTAGTTATTATATAATTTATGTATGTGTCCGTATCGCTTAAAACAAGTTAGTTTAACCTCCTGTTTGCCAGTACAACTGAATTACTGTGTTGCAAAATGATGTAGGTCTAAAAAGTGTGTCACCAACATGAAAAGTTTGGAAAGCTCTGCATTAAAGGAACATTTATGGAGTATAATGTTGCTTTTAATTTGATAATTAATTAATTTGATGTAAAAGGTTTTACTCCCTGCATCCTTCTTGGTCGCATAGCAAATATATAAATGGGTGTGTCTTATCTATAAATCTTGTAAATCTAATGTTATTTGATCATTTTATGTTTAAAAACCAAATTTATTTTTACAATTTGATATATTGATATTGAATAATGACACACGCTTAACAACTTTAAATTAGATTGATCTAATACCATTAGTTTATACAAACTTAAAATATTGTGATAATCTCTTTTTTGAGCCAGTAGGTATTTTAATTTGCAGTCATTTTTGGTTCTCATATGCCCAAGATAATGTACATTATATATAGGAAATGTATATTATTTCTAAAATACATTTCTTAATTGTGTTTGAATATAGTTCTCCCCTATAGCTCTTCGTGTTGCAGTTATCTATCGGCCCCCTGGCCCAGCATCACAATTTCTGGACCACTTTGAAGCCTGGCTTCCACATGTTCTCTCTTCTAATGTCCCTTCTCTCATCATAGGGGACTTCAACATACCCCTTGATAAGCCTAACACGCCTGCTGCCTCTAAACTTCTATCCCTTACCACCTCTTTAGGCCTGTGAACTCCATAGACCTGGTATTCACAAATCTCTGTGCTGTTTCCAACTCCCTTAACTTCCCCTTTCCTCTCTCTGACCACCATCTATTAACTTTCTCTCTCACTCTACCTGCTACATCTTTGCAAGCCCCCAAAAAACTGCTACCTCACAGGAATTTAAATGACTTGGATCTCACAGACTTTTCCACTCAAGTGAGTCCTCTGCTGTCTGACATTTCATCCCTCTCTTGTCCAAACCTCGTGTCTCTACAGTATAATTTGGCACTAAAATCAACACTTGACAAAACTGCACCCTCCACTCTTCGACGTACATCAATCACTCGACAGCAACCGTGGCACACTAAACAGACCAGATATCTTCAGCGATGCTCACTGGCCGCTGAACGGCAGTGGAGGAAATCATGCACATTTGCTGATTTCCAACATTATAAATTCACCCTTAAGTCCTACAACTCTGCGCTCAGCCTGGCAAAACAAGTCTATTTCTCCTCCCTCGTGTCATCTCACGCATCCAACCCCAGAAAACTGTTCTCAACCTTTAACTCCCTTCTACGTCTGCCTGCCCACCGCCCACTACCAACCTCACTGCTCAAATTATTGCTGATCACTTCAAAAATAAAATTGACACCATTAGAAAAGAGATCTGCACCTTGCACCCCGCAAACCCAGCGATCCTACCCACCCCTTCTATTAACAAAAATCTATGCTATTTCCCTCCTGTAACAGAGGAAGAAGTCTCTGCACTCCTGTCCTTGGCTCATCTCACAACCTGCCCACTTGACCCTATTCCTTCATGCCTTATTCCCTCTCTCTCTGCTTCACTAACCCCTACCCTAACTAATCTCTTTAACCAATCCCTCACTGCTGGCACATTTCCTGACACATTCAAGCATGCATCAATCATACCAATCCTAAAAAAGCCCTTGCTTGACCCCTCCACGCCTTTTAACTATCGACCGGTCTCCTTACTTCCCTTTGCTTCAAAATTATTGGAACGACTAGTCTATAATTGGCTAACTCAATTTCTCACAACTAACTCCTTACTTGATCCACTACAATCTGGTTTCCGCCCTAAACACTCAACAGAAACCGCTCTTGCTAAAGTAACAAATGACCTGTTATCAGCTAAAGCAAAAGGCCATTACTCCTTACTAATTCTTCTTGACCTGTCCGCAGCTTTTGACACAGTTGATCATCCTCTCCTCCTAAAAATATTACATTCATTTGACATCCGAGACACAGCCCTCTCCTGGTTTGCATCATATCTTTCAAACCGCTCGTTTTCAGTTTCCTTAACAACATATCTTGTGATCCTATGCCTCTCTCAGTTGGAGTACCGCAAGGCTCTGTCTTGGGTCCCTTGCTTTTCTCTCTTTATACATCCTGCCTTGGAAAACTTATAGCCTCCTTTGGATTCCAGTACCACCTATATGCTGATGATACCCAAATCTATCTTTCCTCTTCTGATATCTCTCCCTCTTTACTCAACCAGATTTCTGACTGCCTCTCTGCAATTTTCTCTTGGATGTCTTCACACTACGTCCAACTCAATCTGTCCAAAACTGAGCTGCTTCTTATTCCACCCTCTTCGAGACACCCGACACCTGACATTCCTCTGATGGTTGGAGACTCTATTCTCAGCACCTCACCCCAGGTCCTCTGCCTTGGGATCACACTAGACTCAGAACTCACATTCAACCCACATATACAAACGCTTACCAAATCCTGCCGTTCACACCTATGCAACATTTCCAGAATTCGTCCCTTCCTTTCTCAAAAAACTACAAAAATACTTATTCATTCCCTCATCCTGTCACGCATTGATTATTGCAATCTACTCTTAAATGGCCTTCCAAAACACCGCCTCTCCTCCCTCCAATCTATTATGAATGCTTCTGCTAGACTCATCCACCTAAGTCGACGATCTACATCAGCTGCTCCGCTCTGCCAGTCTCTACACTGGCTCCCCATACACTCCAGAATACAATTTAAAGTATTAGCCCTAACCTACAAAGCACTCAACAGTCTAACTCCCAACTATATTTCCTCTCTCATTGTGAAATACTCCTCATCCCGTCCTCTTTGATCAACCTCTGACCTATGTCTATACACTCCTGTTATCTCTACATCCCACTCCCGCCTCCAAGACTTCGCACATGCTGCTCCTGTCCTCTGGAACTCTCTACCCCGCACCATCAGACTGTCTCCAACCTTGTATAGCTTCAGAAGATCCTTGAAAACCCGCATCCGAACCAAGCTAATACATGTACATGAACTGCCTGACTCACTGCTGCAAATACAACCAATGTAACAAGCTACCCCAACCTTATGTCTCTGCACCCTAAACCTATAGACTGTGAGCTCTCCGGAGCAGGGCCCTCTTCCTCCTGTGCTAGATTTGTTTAGTCTTGTTATGTTTTGTATTGTATCACAAATCTTTGTCATTGTATACCCCTATCATTGTACCCAGCGCTACGGAATTTGGCGGCGCTATACAAATAAATGATAATAATAATAATAATGATAGTTATCATTAAAATAGTTTATAAATTAGTAATATAGTATTACATTTTATTTAGTTGAAATTTGTAATACGTTATCAGTTGTAATAGTTAATACAAATTGTATATATGTTGCATTAAAAATAAAATGTGAATCTAAAAATATCCACTATGTTACATCTGAGAATTTTTTTTTATATTTATTGAAAATAATACTGTTTATATACATACATTATCACCCAGGTCTACTAAACAAGGAATGTTGTGATGTTTATATTTCCTATTTTTAATTTCTCTAATTCGTATACAAGAACATTTTTGATAACAGTGATGACTCATTATTTAGTCTGTATAAGTGAGCTTAATGGGACATTAAACCAAATATTTTTTAATCATAATTAAAAAAAAAAAGCAACAATACAATTTTAAACAACATTCAACTATAATTCTATAATCTAATTATCTTCTTACTTTAAATATCCTTTTTCTTTCATGTAATTGGCAAGAGTCCATGAGCTAGTGACGTATGGGATATACAAACCTACCAGGAGGGGCAAAGTTTCACAAACCTCAAAATGCCTATAAATACACCCCTCGCCACACCCACAATTCAGTTTTAAAACTTTGCCTCCTATGGAAGTGGTGAAGTAAGTTTGTGCTAAGATTTCTACGTTGACAGGCACTTCTCAGCATTTTGAAGCCCGATTCCTCTCAGAGTACAGCGAATGTCAGAGGGACGTGAAGAGAGTCAGGTTCATGTATTTCCTTTTGCAGACTGTCAGTTTCATATTTGGGGAAGATTAACATATTAAGAAATATTTTTTCTTACCTGGGGTTTAGTCTTTTTTTCAAATTGACTACATTTTTCTTGCAAATTGCGGGCAGGATTAGGCCCGCGGGTGTGCCAAATGCTAGACTTTATTGCGTCATTCTTGGCGTGAGAATTTTTTGGCGCAAAGGTACGTCCGTTGACGCAAGTTCGTCATTTCCGGCATTGTAGTTGACTCCGAGTTCCTTACACAGGGTTGCGTCATTAGTGACGCAAGTGTGTCATTTCCGGATGTTGTTGGCAGCAAAAAATTTTCTGTTATATTGTGCGTCATACCTGGCGCCTGTTTTTTTTCATTATTTTAATACCCCATTGCTATTTGCCTCTTGCCTTTTTCTATGTCAGAGGGCTATGCTATTGCATTTTTTTCCCATTCCTTAAACTGTCGTATAAGGAAATTGACAATTGTGCTTTATATGTTGTTTTTTATTTTACATTTTGCAAGATGTCTCAATCTGATCCTGCCTCAGAAGTATCTGTTGGAACTTTGTTGCCTGATATCGGTTCTACTAAAGCTAAGTGCATTATATTTCCGAATGTCATTTGTATTGGTTATCATGATAAACTTTTACATGCTGATATTGTGTCCATCAGTAAATAGTACATTGCCTGTTGTTGTTCTTTCAACTTTTAATGTACATGTTATAACTATGACATTTAAAGAATTGTTACTGATTCTGTTCAGAAGGCTTTGTCTGCTATTCTGCCTTCTAATTATTATAAGGTCTTTTAAATCTTCTCATAAGGTTGATGAAATTTCAAATGACTGACAACATAATGAATTATCCTCCTCTGATGAGGATCTATCTGATTCAGAAGATCCTTCCTCAGATATTGACACTAACAAACCTACTTATTTATTTTAAATGAAGTATTTTTCGTTCTTTGTTAGAAGTGTTAATTATTTTTGGATATTGTGGAAACTAGTCCTCTTGATATTAGAACTAGTAAATTCTGTTTTTAAACCTCCTGTGGTTACTCCAGAGGTTTTTTTTTCCTATTTCTGATGCTATTTCTGATATGATTTATAAGGAATGGAATAAGCTGGGTACTTCAGTGATTAATACTATGTTACAAGCTCGTAAATCTGTCTCTAGAAAGATTTATTATCAAATTTGGAAGACTTACATTTATTGGTATTCTTCTTATGAATTTTCTTGGCATTCTTTTAGAATTTTAAGAATTTTACAGTTTCTTCAGGATGGTTTGGATAAGGGTTTGTCTGCAAGTTTCTTGAAGGGACAAATCTTTGTTCTTTCTGTTTTATTTCACAGAAAGATTGCTAAACTTCCTGATATTCAATGTTTTGTACAGGCTTTAGTTCATATTAAACCTGTCATTAAATCAATCTCTCCTCCTTGGAGTCTTAATTTGGTTTTTGAGGCCCTTACAGGTTCCTCCATTTTGAGCCTATGCATTCTTTGGACATTTAACTACTTTCTTGGAAAGTCTTGTTCCTTTTGGCCATCTCTTCTGCTAGAAGAGTTTCTGAGCTATCTGATCTTTCTTGTGAATCTCCTTTTCTGATTTTTCATCAGGATAAGGCGGTTTTGCAGACTTCATTTACATTTTTTCCTGAAGTTGGGAATTCTAACAACATTAGTAGAGAAATTGTGGTCCCTTTCTTGTGTCCTAATCCTAAGAATTCTTTGGAAAGATCCTTACATTCTTTGGATGTGGTGAGAGCTTTGAAATATTATTTTGAAGCTACTAAAGATTTCAGGAAGACTTCTAGTCTATTTGTTATATTTTCTGGTCCTAGGAAGGTCAGATGGCTTCTGCTATTTCCTTGGCTTCTTGGTTAAAGCTTTTCATTCTTCAAGCTTATTGGAGTCGGGTCAGGCCTCGCCTCAGAGAATTATAGCTCATTCTACTAGATCAGTCTCCACTTTGTGGGCTTTTAAGAATGAAGCTTCAATTGATCAAATTTGCAAGCAGCAACTTGGTCTTCTTTACATTAATTTACTAAATTCTACTGTTTTGTTGTATTTGCTTCTTCAGAAGCAGTTTTTGGTAGAAAAGTTCTTCAGGCAGCTGTTTTAGTTTGATTAATTTTCTGATGTTTTAAGTTTTTCTTGTCATTTGAAGAATAAACTTATATTTTGGGTTGTGGATTATTTTTTCAGCGGAAAATGGCTGTTTATTTTTATCCCTCCCTCTCTAGTGACTCTTGCTTGGAGTTCCACATCTTGGGTATTGATATCCCATACGTCACTAGCTCATGGACTCTTGCCAATTAAATGAAAGAAAACATAATTTATGTAAGAATTTACAAGATAAATTCATTTCTTTCATATTGGCAAGAGTCCATGAGGCCCACCCTTTTTATGGTGGTTATGATTTTTTTGTATAAAGCAAAATTATTTCCAAATTCCTTTGTTGATGCTTTTTACTCCTTTCTTTATCACCCCACTACTTGGCTATTCGTTAAACTGAAGTGTGGTTGTGGTGAGGGGTGTATTTATAGGCATTTTGAGGTTTGGGAAACTTTGCCCCTCCTGGTAGGATTGTATATCCCATACGTCACTAGCTCATGGACTCTTGCCAATATGAAAGAAATGAATTTATCTTGTAAATTCTTACATAAATTATGTTTTTTAAGAAGTACCAATGCATATAAGTGAGAAAATCACAAGAGGCATCTATTTGCTGCGACCAAACAGCAATTCCTGAGCCTATCTAGATATGCTTTTTAGCAAAGGATAACAATAGAATGAATCAAATTAGATAACAAAACTACCTTTGAATGATGTTTAAAATGTGTTTTTCTATCTGAATCATGAAATACATTTTTTTGTTTAATGTTCCTTCAATATTAGCATTGCTCACGGTTGAAAATGTGAACATTTTAAACCTTTGACAAATCCAGAGATTTATATTTCTTTTTTTTCTTTTTCTTTTTTTTATAAATATTTTTTTTTATTGAGGTTGTTAGAGATTATAACAGTATGCAAGAAGTTTACAGAAGTGAAAACAAAATAACATATATTATTATTACAGTATATGGCAACAACATACATAGATATTACTTTTCTGTTCATTGCCAAATATTGTCAGACATGAGAGCTATAAATATTTCAGGAGTAAATAAACTGGGTACAGGGATTTGGAACTTCTTTTTATACATTAATATAGTTCCTCTAGTTACACGATAGGCCACTCAGAACCCATTTGACCATAAATTACACAAAGAGAAACTGAGCTGATGAAAACGGTCACTTTTGGACCCTGGAAAAGTATTGAGTACAACAAGCTAGTATTTATATATATATATATACACAATATTGGGTAATATTTGACAGTTAGGGATCTTATGAAAATATTCAAAGGATGTAAAGTGTGAGGGGGATATTATAGTAGGATTGTAAGCCAATCTTTAGAGCAGGTAATAACCCAGGTACTAGTGGGTATGATGATGAATTTGGGGGGAAATGTGAACTATGGAGAGTCTAGTTATTCGGGAGTTATGGGTTGTAAGGAGAAATTGCAGCATGCCTCTAAGGGCTGGTAGACAATCTAAATCTTACATGCGGATGCTCGCAGTGAATCCACATTTTATCTCTATGGTCATGGAGTTTGAGTTAAGGTTGAAGTTACTAGGTATAACTAACATTTTTCTCCCCCTAGGCATGCAGTATGGTTAATATATTCTGTTTGGAGGGTAGAAGCGTGAAACTCTGACAAATGTACAAAATTATCTAGCTAGTGATTAGTGCTAAATATAGGATCTAGATTATTAGAAAAGATGATGCTGGTCCCAGCTATTCAATATAGTATATTACAGAGAGACCCTTGATCAAGGCTACCCTAGGTCATAAAATTGAGAATTCTATGTTATCCAGAAAACTATAGAGGTTACTGTTTTTATCATATTACAATGGGTCATTATAACATAGAGTATCTACAGCTAATGACATTTTTAACTTAAATTAAGTAGGTAAAATAGATATTATCATTATAGAGAGATCAACCTCGCTGGAGAACACAGAGATTCCTTAATACCCACCACATTATTGGAATTAAGTAGCATATAATATGTGTGGGAGCATGATGTGATTGTGGAAAAGTAAGGGCAACCTAAAACCGTTTGGGGAGACTCAGACATAAAGTCTTTATTAACATAAAACCTTAGGGGACTATTTCAGGACTCATGCTGGCAAGGGTATCACTGAGCAGAAGTAGCATCTGACTGTGGTTAGACTCAAGCTCAGTATTAACAGCTGTATATCTTAGACATTAGTCCTGGTTTCCTTCTTACACTCTTCCCACCCCATATCTCTCATCCTGGGAACCACTCTCTAGGGTATGAAGCCCTGGATAATAAAATCTCCAGCTCCAAAGAGTACACTTCAGCCAGCTTCCTACTGTTGCATCATTTCTGTTTTCAGGAGCGCAAACCAACTCTCCATCTGTTATGCCTCCGGTGTGAGTAAAAGGCTGGAGTAGGTAAATAGCAGGGATTTCTCTACGTAGGAGGGTGAAGTCTGGGGTAGCTGTTCCGATATGTAACTTTCTCTGAGTCCCAAATAATCCCCTAATTTCCATTTGTGTGTCCCAGGGGTAAGAAATCTTTTCTATAGTGCCCAAGAAGGCCTCCGCTCTCACAACAGCTATAGATCTTGGACCCACCCCAACAATAGATGGTTCTGCACTGCAAGTCACGTCCTCCTGGTCAGGTGCCATGGTAAGTAGATTTTCTTTGTGTGCAGAGGATATTGCGACCATCAGGCTACCAGAGTGGGAGATCTTTGCGCTGTCCGGACTTTTCGTGTTAGGTGTACGCAAGCAATCATACTCCCTTGCTGGCAGTTCCAGGATTACAGAGTGTTAGTGGTAAGATGGCGCAAAAATGCTATTCCCAATGATGGTCGTACTTGTTGTAAATATATAAAAAATTATATTAAAAATGATTTTAATATCAATGTGTTGAAAGTGACTGATACTTATATATCCCCTCTAATTGAATATTCCTTTTTGTAATTACCACAGGACTATTTCGTGATTTGAATAAGTTATACAAATTTATTGGTAGTTAAATAATTCATACAAAATTTAATTCGTTAAAATATTCTGGAATATTTTGACACCGGTGTTGGTTTAACATAGGTTAATAAATCTAATTTAAAATTGCATTTGTAAAAAGCATATATATAGAGTTATGCAGATATAAAACCAGTTTATAAAGGTCACAATATTCACTTGGTATATAATGTGTGCATATATGTACAGATAAAAAATCAATTATTAAAAGGCACGCTATTCACTTGGTGTATATTGTGTTCTTGCTTTGTTAATCCAAATGTTTCAACAGTATAATCTTTAACACGTTAATGCAGGGTCATTATGTACAAAAAATATATGTGATACCTTGTAGTGTATCCGTATTGAAAACACTTTGTTTCTTATACTTTAATTACAGTTGTCCTGAATCAGTCTGCGATAGTCAGACTCTGTATAGACTCCCCCCGTGGTCTTAAAGGTAGCCGGGTTTTGACCGATAGTGTGGAGGGGTTTAGCCTGGCCCGATTTGGTGCCTTGGTGTAGGTTACCTTATTTAGGTTTCCCCCGTGGCAATGCGGTTAAATAAATGCCGCTAGGTGTATTTATTTCCTGTCGGTCAGTGACCGAAAATTCACTTTGCAGCCTGTTAATCTGTGCGGTTACTTTTGTGGTACAATGCGGTTAAATATATGCCGCCGATTGATATCTTCACTATTAGCTGCTGGAATCTCGCTCTTCTGCTTTGGGGTTCTTCTTGAGATATAGACTCAAATGCAGTGGTATAGGCCGCTAGATGTTTTTCTCTCTCTCTCCGCTAGATGTAGATTCTTACCAGACAGGCAGATGCAATGATAGTAAGAAGATGAAATTTTTAGCTTGCTGTAGTGAGTGATCAGAAGCGCTCCTCTTGTTTCTTTCCACAATCGATGTGGCAGTACTCCGGTATCTATGCCTTTCGGCTATACAGCCTTTTTCAAGATACCTATGTGATGGATTGTCCTGCTATTTATACCCTATTTGGGTTAACTCTTCAAGTGCTGGATACTTTGTATCCCTTCAACATAGTCTGTTGTGTTTTCGGATTGGTTTTCAATTTTGACTATGATTAGTCAGAAATATTTTTGTGAATATCGATAAACATTCGCAACATTAGCAAATTCTAACTTTGTTATATATTTAAAACGACAGTATCTTAGATTCAAGAGGTAATAGTCTGTGAACTGTAATTTAAAAACTATAAAAAGGAATATACAATTTTGCAAGAAATTTGTCAGTTTGATAGAAATTATTATTTCTATGACAAAATATGGCCCAAAGGATTTATTTAGAGATTCAGGATTACAGAGTGCTTATCTTCAATCATCAATGAGCTTGTGATGAGTTTACAGAACTCTTTCTCTAGGCTCTGATAGGAGTTTTGTATCAGTTGGGTCATCGCGTATTCCCATTTGTCTAGAGCCTCCATTTTCAGGGTATATTCAGATGGATCTGTTTAGTAACACAGCCCCGGCATATAGCTGCTTAGTCAGGATAGATGGTTACCCCTTTAGGGAGGAGATGCCACTCAACCCAGGTGTAGACAAGAACTGCGCACTCAGGGCACAGCTAGTTATGGGGACGTAGTTGAGGCTTCAATTATAGGCGAAGGCCTCAAAGTAAATAGTCCTGTACTGAGGGCTATAAAGCCACAACACAATCTAAGACCCTATATCTTCAGACTAAGTCGCCAACCCGCAAGCCTCTCAGTTTTTTTAGGTACATTATTACCCAATCTGTGCTGCAAAATTGGTAAATTGTAAAGATAGCTTAAAGAGCTGAAGCTCAGTGCGACCAGTAAGATGGTCGCCACCCGGAAGTCCCCCAGATTTATATTTCTTTCCAAACTCTAATGGAATTTTTTTTTTTTAGATAAATTGTAATATAGAGAGAATTTTTTTTTATTAACAATAACAAAAAGAAATTGAATGATAACAATATATATATAAATCTACAACACATGAACAGATCTTTTTTTATTTTTATATCAATTAGTAGCAATTGAAATAAAAAACTAGAATAGATCTTCATGGACTATTTTTATTCATTCATTAAAATAATTTTCAGCTACAAAAATCTTTGCAGTTATGGCCTTTCTGGTTGGTGCATCATTGCAGATCACCTCTGGAAAGTCCTCAATTATTGATATGTAATTAGTATCATCTTCAATTTCACATCCTCTATGAATTGCAATGTTATGCAGTATACAGCAGACCAGAATTATTTTGGCCACTTTTTCTGGAGATTGCTGCATCACACCACCTGAGTGGTCAAGACAACGAAAGCGCATTTTTAGCAGTCCAAAAGCTCTCTCCATGATTCCTCTCGTGGATCTATGTGCCCCATTGAATTTAACCTCACATCCTCTGATGGATCTATGTGCCCCATTGAATTTAACCTCACATCCTGTTCAAGGATTATTGTAAGGTGTGAATAACCATTCTCTACTAAAATAACCAGCATCCCCTGTTTAAAAAAATAAAATAAAGTAAATTAACATTTATAGTTATATTATAATTGAAACATGCTACATTTTAAAATATTTGACTTTAAGATCTTACTATCTAGTTTTGATACATAATTAAAGGGACAGTGCGATTAAAAGTAAACTTATCTAACACAGATTGAGCATGCATTTAATTTTTTTTTTAACAAATTCTTTTTTATCAATTAAAATAGGTTCTCTTGGGGGGTGGAGCCAACTACCTACATAACAAGTCGCATTATCTCAGGGCTCTGAAAATTAATCATCAAAACACGGATTTAGGGTAATTTAGGTGCAGATCTACATTGTTATTTGGCTCCTAATTGGCCCATATTATCCACCGGGACTTAGATCTATATATTAAGATTGCGAAAGCGCAAAACTATTGCAGAAATACTACTAAGGCCTGCTAGCTGACTGAGACCTCAGCCTGAAGTAAAACAGCGCAACGGTACTTACCCGCGCATGAATTTGACCTATTAAGATCTAACCTATACACTACTTCTGCCTGTGTGACGCTACAATGGAAAAGCAAGTACTTGCTGCATTGCGGCAATTACTCCGTGATATGGAACTTCACCACCAGGCCTGTGTTACTGAACTCAGAGCTGCTATGGCTA
Source organism: Bombina bombina (assembly GCF_027579735.1). NCBI lineage: Eukaryota > Metazoa > Chordata > Amphibia > Anura > Bombinatoridae > Bombina > Bombina bombina. The sequence continues at coordinate 440,900,748 of NC_069500.1, forward strand.
CACCCCAGACTATGGAGAAATGGACTGAAGCGGAGAGGGAATCAGACCGGCTCAAAACAGTCCCGCCAAACAAGCATACAGTTGGATCCGGAGATCCACCGGAGACACTCATGACAAACAGAGATAGCCTTAGTCTGGGGACAACGCAACAGAGAGCCATGGACGTACGGAGGAGCCCCTTGGAGGCTTGCTTCACTTGTATTTAACCGCAACAGCAGAGACTCACAAAAATAGCTAAAGCAGTATCAGCGGAGCTAGAGGCTAAAGAGTGTGCAAGGCCTGAATCGAGAGATAAGCGGAGCCTAATAAACCCAGAGTGTACCACGTTGCAGAGAGCCGTGACAAAGACCTACAGTGATGAGGCCATCGGAGCTAGTATCTGCATAAATGTATATCTGCTACTCACCAGGATCGCAGTATCACCGCTCATACATGAAGTGGTCCCAGATCGGAGCTACCCATCTCACACGCTGACTCCCATTGAGACCCCATCTAAGACCCCTTGCAGACTGGGAATAGGTTAACATCTGTGTAATACAGCCTGGGGTCATATCGATGCTGGCCCAGATCCAGGTCCCATACAGGCGCAATCTTTGAACTCAGTATCTGTAGGTCGTCCCTGGTTCATATAAGTAGTAGTAGCGCTTAGTTCTGCTGTGAAATGACTCCTATTCTTACTTTGGGACACTGTCCGACAATGTTGCCCTATATTTAGCTCCCTTGAAATGTGAGACCTTTATGTTTAGTTAGGTATAACTCTCATACGGAGTTATGCTGTTTAAATCTTATACTCTTTAAGTTTATATGTCTGTTCATAGCTACCTAACATTAACAATGGTTTTTCTTTAGCGCAATCCTAAATCCTACAGCTAACATTGCCTAATGAGAGTCCGACTCCATAAACCAGGTTTGTACATACATAACCTTGACTTATGACTGCTCCTCTAGTAAGCATGGCCTTCCATTTAGAATCACATTACCTACTGAAAGCTCTTTCTTTTTTCTGTGCCAATGAGGGTATATGATAGTGATAAAGTGTTCTGCTCACACAGACTATACCAATCTGCATTTAAATGTAAAGTGCTTTCCAATGCATAGCAGCTTCCCATAAGTGCCCATAGTCTAGCCCTCAGAATACTTATATTTCATATGCTAGACACCAGGGTCAGTCTCCCCTTCACCCTTATGTTAAGCCTGGGGACATATGCTGTAGAACCACCTACAATATTCAAAAGAGGAGCTTGTTTTTAACTAAGGCCACCATGGGTACCCATAACATTAATTAATAGTACAAGTTGACATTTCTCATCTCATACTATTTATTTGAAGACATTTAGTGCCACACAACTTTTTTCTGTGGTATTGATTGCCTCCAATTATTTCATTGCAAGCCCATATATACTAAAAAGGAACATCTACTAAGTCTGGAACTTTACAAACGCAGAGCTAAACTAAACAGGCCCCTTACGCACTCCATATGAAGTGGATTAGTATAGCTATAATTTTCAGGTTTGCTGGTTTAAAGTTAGCCCCTTCGGTTTCCGCAAAATAAAGTTAAAGTTATTATGACATTTAGAGTTTCCTTCGATTCCAGTATGTATTTACCTATATTGCCCTGTATGGGTTTGTAGTTCAAACACATGTTACTTGCCTAATGTGGCCTTGTACTCAGATTAGTCAGCTATTAATTTGTACTGTGTCAATATTTACTATATATGCCTTAATAGCAACCCCTCAGGTTAAGTAGACAGCCCCTGACCTAGACCCAACATAGAATTTTATCAGTTGCATCCCCCGCCTAACTGTGTTCCATCAACTCGCTACCTTTTCTTTCCTCTCTTGCCCTTAGATAGAACACATCTACAGCAGAAGCCCTGCCTCCTCCCCCCATCCTCTTTCTCTTTCACTCGTCTCCTTTTCTTTCCTTCTTATTTTCTAAAAGCAGTTTTTTACCTGCTGATTTTCCCCATCTTTCTATCCTTCACTAGGTCCAAAAGTGACCATTTCAAATGCCAAGTTCCTTTTTGTATATCCAAAAGCTATGTAAGGTTCAAGAGTAACCTTCCTTATTATATGAGGAACCCATTATAGAATACAATTTAAGTCTAAAAATGAGGTTTTAGATACTTAGCCATACAGATTCATTGTACTACTGCTGTTTTATTGTTTTGTTATGGATGCATATACATGTAAAATAATATGTTACTTATATAGTATGGTATTTCATTCTGGTTGTAATACTCTCGTAACCTCAATAAAAAATATTTAAAAAAAAAAAAAAAATAGGTTCTCTTGTTATCTTTCATTGTAAAACAAAAATAAATAGCTTCATATCTCTGGAGTATGCAGGTATATTGATACTCTGTGGCCGCACATTTTTGCGACATAGAATAAATTAAACAAATACTTGATGCCATTGAGTAAGACTGACATGTGCACGCTCCTGACTACTGTAGAGTCTACCTATTTTTAATCTTCATTAAAAGATATTTAAAGAACAAATAATATTTGAAAACAGAATTAAATTGGACAGTTTTATATATATTTATTGATGATAATAGCATTATTATTAATAATTACCTAGAAGTCATCCTTTGGGCATCTCTCCATCCTCAAACTTCCTATATATCCCAGACTGACGCAAGATATAGGAATCATAGCAGGACCCAGGGAAGTTGGAACTGACACTGATTATTTTCATGTTATGGTCACACACCATCTGAAAGTTGAGAGAATGGTACTGTTTTCTATTACGGTAAACTTCTTCATGTTCACATACATTGGACATTCTATAAAAGTTGGACTTCACATATTGCCCCTCTTCAGGAGTCGATGGAAGGCACACATACCGTGGAAAGACCACCATCAATGCTTTGATAACTTTTGTCAGGTGCCTAGAAAATGCAGACTGGCTTATGCCAATTATGATGCTAGATACAGCCTGGACAGAACCCGTGGCAAAAAAGTGTAATTCTGCCAACAGTTTTAAAAGTCCAGGTATGGCTTGTAAACGTGCCACCATTGGCTCAAGGTATTCTGCTATTTCATTGTAAAGGTCCATTATAGCTTCTCTGTCCAAATGGAATCTCTGGATAACCTCACGATCAGAAAGGGCTTCAAAACCCATACGATCCTTCTTTGACCTCTACTTCTTTGAAATTCATTATTTTCAACAGGTGCCTGTATAGCCCTTCTTCCTCGTAATTGAATAATTCTAAATCTAAATAAATGTAAAAGTGTCTCCATCTTCATTCACTGCTGGCAAGCAAATAATGGATTCTGATTTGTCTATCCGCTTATTTTGAGTACTCAACCTTACGTCAGTCTTATACTCCCTATAGTTTTATATTGTGTTCGCTACCTAAATGGTCGCAAAACAAATTACACAATAACGCAAAAGTCTGAGCAAACAGATTGGTTGTAACATTGATCATTTCCGTTAATAGCAGATTTTATGACGATCAATGGTTTAGTATGTTAAAAAAGGTTTTGGATTGAGTAGTTAAAAAAGTGGATTATAAATTAGAATGCGGCTTGGTAATATGATTTTTAATCTGTGCGCAAATAAATTTTGATGCGAAAATAAACACAAAAGGTCACTTTGATGCTTAGTACATGTCGCCCATAATACAAGCTCGAATTTCAGAGCGCCAAAAATGTACTTTTAGTGGCTTTAACGCTCAAATCCAAGTGCAAACTACAGCTCCTCTCATAATCTAACCCAATGTAGGGGTTGTCACATCTGCCAAAAATAAGTACCCACTTATGGTCAAAATGCTGAAAGGCTTTGACAGCATACACAGTAATACACAGAATTCTTTTTGGGATGGGAGCAGATTTGGCGTTAATAAAAGTAAGCAGTTTCTGTGCTAAAAACATGTCAACTTATCACCTCTTGGAGAAATTGCAAAACATGGCGCTTTACACATATGTTTGCATTTAAGGCCTGGAGAAAATATTGTGGAGCTTTTGGTTACATTTGCATTTTTGCAAATTTTTTTTATTGTATTTTTCAACGATTGAATGTAGTATTTTTCAAATAAAATGATGAATTACTAGATTTAATGATGTGTTTTAGGTGGATTATTATACTTCTGTTAGTATGAGTTTGTAAAATAAAGCAGTTCATTGCATGTAGTTAAACTTTGCAATATACATTTTACATATTTTTCATTTTAACCCCTTTTCCTGTCATTAAAATGGTTCCTGTTTTCTAAATTGCATTGAGTTTCTATAAAGTAAAGAGAGTTACCTTGCTTGAATTTAAGGCATATATAAAATAGGCAACAAAGGTGACTGTGCAAACAAGGCTGTGTGGAACCTATGATTGTTAAAATAATTATCTAACAGGGTTTCTACACAGCCTTGTTGGTATATTATCTTTATTTGCCTGCTGTGTACCTGTCCCTAATTGTCATCAGTATAAATATAAAGATAAGGGGGAAACTTAAGTTCAAACATACTACTGAACCTTTATGCTTATATCTTCAATATTTAAACAAATAAGTGAAAATACATCTACATAATATTCTTGCTCTAATTTGTGCTTTGAAAACATAATTGTTTCTCTTGCTATCCCAGTTAGTACAAGCAGTTTGGAAAAGGTAGATTAGTGTAGTATCAAGCTCAGAGATTACCTTGACATGGCAACAAGCTTAATATTTTTTGGTAAAAATAAGATCAGAAAACGGCCCAGACAACTTGTTTAGTAAGGGGCCCCAACATTTCTAGTGACAGCCCTAGTTGTCCTTTAAACTTATGATTATATTATACATTATTGCCTTTATGTAAATTGAATGCAAGGTATGTAATTAAGAATCACATAACAAGACACAGGAACTAAGCTGACCACAAATTCACAGTTGTGGCTACAATCATCATAAATTAGTATCTAAATGCACTTATTTTACACAGCGCTAAATGTACATTTGTGCATTACATGGTAGAATATATTTTGGGCCACTTTTATCCTTGAAAAAATGTCACTTACTACTGCAATGCTCCACCATAGCTTGCAACAGCAAATCCCAGCTGTTCCCTAAAAAACCCTTTATAATATTTACCCACCCTCTATATCTTACACTCTGTTCTAAAATATTACACTTTAAAACTCTCAAAACCCTGTCAATAGCCAAAACCTACTAGCATCCATTGTGACATACACTGTTCATACCAACAGATTTTCTAAAAGCATCAATGATATCTCTAAGTCCTTCAATCCTTGCATATCTGCTTAGACTGTAAGCCCCACATTAGTACTATCGGAATAGGTATGCGTAATTATTCCATTTGTTAAATTAATTCTCTGCATGGGTCTGTGAAATAAGTTTTTAAATAATAATAAATACCGGTATTTGTCATAATTTTTTTTTTTTTACTGTTTATTGCATAATTACAGATCTACCAACTATTCTTATCAACTTTGTATTATATGTGTGTGTGGCTATTCTCAAACAATATAGTCAAACAATAGTTGAAGGATTCAAAGTGGACACCAGAGTATTATGAAATAAGTTCTTGTTTGTACATTGTACAAAAAAATAAAAATAATAATAATAATAATAATAATAATAATAATAAAAGAAGACACTTTACTTCCTATAGAGAATGTGAAAATCAAGTGAGAAAAAGTGTACATATTTTTATAATCCTTAGTTGAAAGGAATTAAAGAAAATGCATATGCATTCCCTATGCCTAATGCATTTTTAAAGTATGCAGAGTACTGAGACCTTTAACATTTTAGTTTAGTATGCTTGCTCTTTCCGATATGTCTGTTGTAAGCACCAGAGGCAGGAACTCATGGAGAGCATACAAAATAATTATATCTTGACGCTGCAGGGGATATAATTAAGACTGATTGATAAAATATTATAAAATATTGCAGATTTTTTTTCTCACTTGTTTTTACTATGTCATTAGTAGACAATCATACCATCAGTCAAATACCATACGATCACTAAAGCTTAAATTTTACTCACAACTAGCTAAAAGATCAGACTTAACTTACAAATTATTTTTTGTTTTTAAACATAACCTATATTAATAAATACAAATTAGAGCAGTAATCAAGTTGTATGTACAATGTACAAACAAGAACTTATTTCATAATACTCTGGTGTCCACTTCAAATCCTTCAATTATTGTTTGAGAATAGTCACACACACCCATAATTCAAAGTTGATAAGAATAGTTGGTAGATCTGTAATTATGCAATAAAAAGTAAAAAAAAAATAATTATGACAAATATTTATTATTATTTATAAACCTATTTCACAGACTCATGCAGAGAATTAATTTAACAAATGAAATAAATACGCATATCTAGGCTTACCAGAAGTCCCACTTTTACTGGGATTGTCCCGGTTTGGAGGCATTGTCCCAGTGTCCCACCCAGTTGTTCACTGCCACCTCCAGGTTTCAAATCATGTGTCTGGGTTTCAGACCACCTGAAACCCAGACACATTATTCAAAATGACTGGACTGTGGCTCTCCAGCATAGTTGGATGCTGGTACTTTGTTACATACAGCCCTGCTTAGCTTAACATTTGTGTCCTTCAAAGTTTACATTTAGTAATACAGGCTGAGTGTGCAGCATAGGGTTTTTTTTATTTTGTAGTACTACTTGGTTTATTTTTCTAAGAATTTAACACCCTGATCCCTGGTGACATTGCCGGTAATACACCTTTAGGGGAATCATATGGGTATGACTAGGAAGTACAGACAGGCAGGATTTTTGGCCTGGATCTTGCTTTACTTCATGCAGGATAGCATTTTGGCTGTAATCTTCCTGCATTATGGTATAGAGTAGCCCTTAAACAGCTTTAGCAGGTACGTGTTTATTTTTTACTTTCATTCAATGTTGTATTTATACCTTATCAGTATTTGGCTCTGTTCCTTAATTAGACACATAAAACACATATTACACTGCAGATATTACATTGTGAAAGTGATAATTATGCTTGATGTTTGGCATTATTTTCACTAGGGGTGGTGTTATGGTCTATTTAAAATGTGTAATTCACTTGTTTGACTGAGGAAGGGTAGAGTATCCATGAAACATTACACACATAAAAGCTACTACTTTAAAAGGACTGGTAATTGCCACGCCCCCTTGACCACGCTCCTGACCACACACCCCTGGCACCGCACCAGGTGGTCCCAGTTTCACCTTTAAAAATTATGGTAAGCCTACGCATACCTATTTCGATAGTACTAATGTGTGGCTTACAGTCTAAGCAGATATGCAAGGATTGAAGGACTTAGAGATATCATTGATGCTTTTAGAAAATATGTTGGTATGAACAGTGTATGTCACAATGGATGCTAATAGGTTTTGGCTATTGACAGGATTTGAGAGTTTTAAAGTGTAATATTTTAGAACAGAGTGTAAGATATAGAGGGTGGGTAAATATTATAAAAGTTTTTTTAGGGAACAACTGGGATTTGGTGTTGCAAGCTATGGATGAGCATTGCAGTAGTAAGTGACATGTAGCTGCAGTAGGTGATCAACAATGAGTGATACGGAAAATAATATTTAAGAAACGTAGGTGTTGGAATTAGTGACCAAGTGCCCTGGAGGCATGAAATGCGTCTGTGCAAAAGGGCTACGGTCCCCATATCTTCCTTCCTATAATTTTGTATCTCCCCATTCTGGGCTCATGATTTTATTTGTTTATACTTAGTTAATTTTAGACTCTTTATATAGCTTAATCGTCTGCTTGTGTGGATTTCGGAGTGCCGGGATCTTGTATGACATCACTAGGTGTTGGAATTTGTCAGGGTGCCAGGAATCAGACTGAGACAAGAAGGGCAAAAATAATCACACCTTTATTAATAGCAAAAAATAATAAAAAGTCCACAAGTCAAATAACAAGCCAGGAATCAAAACCAGAGCTGGTAGTCAGACGAGCCGAGTAAGGAGCCAAAGCGAATAGTCAGACGAGCCGGAATCAGGAACAAGGAAAACAGCAGAGTCAGGAACATGCCAGGGATCAGGAACCAGGAAGGACGTCAGGCAGCCAGGTAATACACAGGAACTCTCACAAATAGGTCTCAGACAATGCAAAGGCAAAGCATAATGAACAGAGGCCCTTTAAATAATAAGTGATGACATCACAATTCTGACACTGCATCCTGTCTCACATGGATGATGCACAGCAGTTTGGCCATATAAGGAAGTGCAGGAATTGAGCAGCATCCCCCACAATGCACCATAGTCAGGAAGAGAGGTGAGTAAAATGGCTGCCAGCAGCACATGGCAAACACAACAGGGAAAAAACCCTGACAGTACCCTCCCCTCAACGACCCCTCCCCCGCGGGAAAACAAAAGGCTTATTGGGCAAACGGGCATGGAAGGCACGGAGGAGGGCAGGAGCATGAACATTAAAGGAGGGAACCCAAGAACGTTCCTCCGGACCGTAGCCTCTCCAGTGAACCAAATACTGTACACGGCCCCTGGACATACGAGAGTCAATAATGCTGCTGACCTCATACTCCTCATGGTTGTCAACAAAGATAGGATGGGGACGAGGCAACAAAGTGGTAAACCGATTACAAACCAATGGTTTCAAGAGGGAGACATGAAAAACATTGGAGATGCGCATAGCAGGAGGAAGGTCAAGAGCGTAGGCCACAGGATTAATCCGTCGGAGTATTCGAAAAGGACCAACAAAACGGGGAGCCAATTTATTGGAAGGCACATGAAGTTTCAAGTTGTGGGAGGACAGCCAAACTCTCTCACCAACCTGGTAGGAAGGTACGGGCAGATGCCTACGATCAGCCTGGAACTTTTGGCGCTGCATTGAATGATGAAGGCAATCCTGAATCTGCACCCACGTGGAACGGAGTTGCAGGAGATGTTCCTCCAAAGCCGGAATACCCTGAGACATGAATGAATCTTGCAACAAGGGTGGTTGAAACCCATAATTCACCATGAACGGAGATATCTTGGAGGAAGCATTAATAGAACTATTACGAGCAAACTCTGCCCAAGGTAACAGTTCAGACCAATTATTGTGGTGATCTGAGACATAGCAATGGAGGAACTGTTCCATCCAGAGCTTGATTAGACTGTTCCACAGCCCCATTGGATTGAGGGTGATATGCCGAGGAGAAGGAAAGCTGGATCCCCATTTGAGCACAAAAGGAACGCCAAAATCTGGAGACAAACTGGCTACCCCGGTCCGACACTATCTCCTATCACTATCTAAAGGAGCCTTCATTCGTCGGTAGTCCGTCGGGAAAGAAGGATGTTCCGCGTCGGCGGGATGAAGATTGAAGAACCCGCTTGGAAAATGACATCGCCCGGATAGAAGACTTCTTCAGCGCCTCTTGGAAGATGACATCGCCCGGATGGAAAACTTCTTCAGTGCCACTTGGAGGATCACTTCATCGGATGGAAGATTTCTTCAGCGCCGCTTGGAGGATAACTTCTGCCGCTCCGGGTCTCCTCTTCGGTTTCATCGCTGCTCGGCTGAGTGAAGATGACTCAAGGTAGGATGATCTTCAGGGGATTAGTGTTAGGTTATTTTAAGGGGGGTTTGGGTTAGATTAGGGGTATGTGGGTGGTGGGTTTTACTGTTGGGGGGGGTTGTATTTTTCTTTTACAGGCAAAAGAGCTGAATTCTTTGGGGCATGCCCCACAAATGGCCCTTTTAAGGGCTGGTAAGGTAAAAGAGCTTTGAACTTTTTTAATTTAGAATAGAGTAGGGCATTTTTTTATTTTGGGGGGGGGTTGTTATTTTATTAGGGGGCTTAGATTAGTTGTAAGTAGCTTAAAATTGTTGTAATATATTTTTTATTTTTTGTAACTTAGCTTTTTTTATTTTTTGTACTTTAGTTAGTTTATGTAATTGTATTTAATTGTAGTTATTTGTAGGTAATTTATTTAATTAATTTAATGATAGTGTAGTGTTAGGTTTAATTGTAACTTAGGTTAGGATTTATTTTACAGGTAATTTTGTATTTCTTTTAGCTAGGTAGTTATTAAATAGTTAATAACTATTTAATAACTATTCTAACTAGCTAAAATAAATACAAAGTTGCCTGTAAAATAAATATAAATCCTAAGATAGCTACAATGTAATTATTAATTATATTGTAGCTATCTTAGGGTTTATTTTACAGGTAAGTATTTAGTTTTAAATAGGAATAATTTATTTAAGTATAGTGTAGTGTTAGGTGTAATTGTAACTTAGGTTAGTTTTTATTTTACAGGTTAATTTCTCTTTATTTTAGCTAGGTAAACTATTAAATAGTTAATAACTATTTAATAGCTATTGTACCTAGTTAAAATAAATTGAAATTTGCCTGTAAAATAAAAATAAATCCTAAGATAGCTACAATATAATTATTATTTATATTGTAGCTATATTAGGGTTTATTTTAAAGGTAAGTATTTAGTTTTAAATAGGATTAATTTAGTTCATAATAGAAATATTATTTAGATTTATTTAATTAATATTTAAGTTAGGGGGGTGTTAGGGTTAGTGTTAGACTTAGGTTTAGGGGTTAATAATTTTATTACAGTGGTGGCGGTGTAGTGGGGGGGCAGGATAGGGGTTAATAAATGTATTATAGGTGGTGACGGTGTAGGGGGGCAGGATAGGGGTTAATAAATTTAATATAGGTTGCGGCGGGGTCAGGGAGCGGCGGTTTAGGGGTTAAACTATTTATTTAGTTGCGGCGAGGTGCGGGATCAGCAGGATAGGGGTTAATAACTTTATTATAGAGGGCGACGGTATAGGGGGGGCAGGATAGGGGTTACTAGGTATAATGTAGGTGGCAGCGGTGTCCGGGAGCGGCGGTTTAGGGGTTAATACATTTATAAGAGTTGCGGCGGGGTCTAGGAGTGGCGGTTTAGGGGTTAGTAACTTTATTTAGTTGCGGGGGGCTCCGGGGGCACCGGTATAGGGGGTAGAACAGTGTAGTTTAGTGTGGGTGCTTAGTGACAGGCTAGCAAGAAAGCTGTAAAAAAGCAGAAGAGCAGCGAGATCGGATGAGTGATAACTCTCACAGTCCGCTGCTCATCGCCCCGTACTTGGTGCGCAGCTTTTTGACAGCTTTTTTGATAACTTAGGCGAATTTTTGCAGGTCCGCGGCGGCGATGTGAGGCGAGCTTAGGCGGGCGTATTGTGCCGGCGAAGACAGGTAAAATAGACACGTTGATAACTACCCCCCTATATCTTTCGACTAAGTCGCCAACCCGCAAGCCTCTCAGTTTTTTTAGGTACATTATTACCCAATCTGTGCTGCAAAATTGGTAAATTGTGAAGATAGCTTAAAGAGATGAAGCTCAGTGCGACCAGTAAGATGGTCGTAGCCCGGAAGTCCCCCAGATTTGTATTTCTTTCCAAACTCTAATGGAATTTTTTTTTTTTTAGATAAATTGTAATATAGAGAGAATTTTTTTTTTTATTAACAATAACAAAAAGAAATTGAATGATAATATATATAAATCTACAACACGTGAACAGATCTTTTTTTATTTTTATATCAATTAGTAGCAATTGAAATAAAAAACTAGAATAGATCTTCATGGACTATTTTTATTCATTCATTAAAATAATTTTCAGCTACAAAAATCTTTGCAGTTATGGCCTTTCTGGTTGGTGCATCATTGCAGATCACCTCTGGAAAGTTCTCAATTATTGATATGTAATTAGTATCATCTTCAATTTCACATCCTCTGTGAATTGCAATGTTATGCAGTATACAGCAGACCAGAATTATTTTGGCCACTTTTTCTGGAGATTGCTGCATCACACCACCTGAGTGGTCAAGACAACGAAAGCGCATTTTTAGCAGTCCAAAAGCTCTCTCCATGATTCCTCTCGTGGATCTATGTGCCCCATTGAATTTAACCTCACATCCTGTTCAAGGATTATTGTAAGGTGTGAATAACCATTCTCTACTAAAATAACCAGCATCCCCTGTTTAAAAAAATAAAATAAAGTAAATTAACATTTATAGTTATATTATAATTGAAACATGCTACATTTTAAAATATTTGACTTTAAGATCTTACTATCTAGTTTTGATACATAATTAAAGGGACAGTGCAATTAAAAGTAAATTTATCTAACACAGATTGAGCATGCATTTAATTTTTTTTTAACAAATTCTTTTTTATCAATTTAAATAGGTTCTCTTGTTATCTTTCATTGTAAAACAAAAATAAATAGCTTCATATCTCTGGAGTATGCACGTATATTGATACTCTGTGGCCGCACATTTTTGCGACATAGAATAAATTAAGCAAATACTTGATGCCATTGAGTAAGAATGACATGTGCACACTCCTGATCACTGTAGAGTCTACCTATTTTTAATCTTCATTAAAAGATATTTAAAGAACAAATAATATTTGAAAACAGAAATATATTGGACAGTTTTATATATATATATTGATGATAATAACATTATTATTAATAATTACCTAGAAGCCATCCTTTGGGCATCTCTCCATCCTCAAACTTCCTATATATCCCAGACTGACGCAAGATATAGGAATCATAGCAGGATCCAGGGAAGTTGGAACTGACACTGATTATTTTCATGTTATGGTCACACACCATCTGAACGTTGAGAGAATGGTACTGTTTTCTATTACGGTAAACTTCTTCATGTTCACATACATTGGGCATTCCGGACATTCTATAAAAGTTGGACATATTGCCACTCTTCAGGAGTCGATGGAAGGCACACATATCATGGAAAGACCACCATCAATGCTTTGATAACTTTTGTCAGGTGCCTAGAAAATGCAGACTGGCTTATGCCAATTATGATGCTAGACACAGCCTGGACAGAACCCATGGCAAAAAAGTGTAATGCTGCCAACAGTTTTAAAAGTCCAGGTATGGCTTGTAAATGCGCCGCCATTGGCTCAAGGTATTCTGCTATTTCATTGTAAAGGTCCATTATAGCTTCTCTGTCAGAACAGAATCTCTGGATAACCACACGATCAGAAAGGGCTTCAAAACCCATACGATCCTTCTTTGACCTCTCCTTCTTTGAAATTCATTATTTTCAACAGGTGCCTGTATAGCCCTTCTTCCTCGTAATTGAATAAATCTAAATCTAAATAAATGTAAAAGTGTCTCCATCTTCATTCACTGCTGGCAAGCAAATAATGGATTCTGATTTGTCTATCCGCTTATTTTGAGTACTCAACCTTACGTCAGTCTTATACCCCCTATAGTTTTATATTGTGTTCGCTACCTAAATGGTCGCAAAACAAATTACACAAAGTTAGTTAACGTAAAAGTCTGAGTGAACAGATTGGTTGTAACATTGATCATTTCCGTTAATAGCAGATTTTATGATGATCAATGGTTTAGTATGTTAAAAAAGGGTTCGGATCGAGTAGTTAAAAAAGTAGATTATAAATTAGAACGCGGCTTGGTACATATGATTTTTAATCTGCGTGCAAATTTTAATGCGAAAATACACACAAAAGGTCACTTCAATGCTTAGTACATGTCGCCCATAATACAAGCGCGAATTTCAGAGCGCCAAAAATGTACTTTTAGTGGCTTTAACGCTCAAATCCAAGTGCAAACTACCACTCCTCTCATAATCTAACCCAATGTAGGGGTTGTCACATCTGCCGAAAATAAGTACCCACATATGGTCAAAATGCTGACAGGCTTTGACAGAATACACAGTAATACACAGAATTCTTTTTGGGATGGGAGCAGATTTGGCGTTAATAAAAGTAAGCAGTTTCTGTGCTAAAAACATGTCAACTTATGACTAAGGGCCTCTTGGAGAAATTGCAAAACATGGCGCTTTACACATATGTTTGCATTTAAGGCCTGGAGAAAATATTGTGGAGCTTTTGGTTACATTTGCATTTTTGCTAATTTTTTTAATTGTATTTTACAACGATTGAATGTAGTATTTTTCAAATAAAATGATGAATTACTAGATTTAATTATGTGTTTTAGGTGGATTAGTATGAGTTTGTAAAATAAAGCATCTAATTGCATGTAGTTAAACTTTGCAATATACATTTTTATTTTTCATTTTGACCCCTTTTCCTGTCATTAAAATGGTTCCTGTTTTCTAAATTGCATTGAGTTTCTATAAAGTAAAGAGAGCAACCATGTTTGAATTTAACTTTTTCCTAATCTATCTCTCCTGTTGAGGACCATTCAAGGCATATATAAAATAGGCAACAAAGGTGACTGTGCAAACAAGGCTGTGTGGAACATATGATTGTTAAAATAATTATCTTACAGGATTTCCACACAGCCTTGTTGGTATATTATCTTTATTTGCCTACTTTGTACCTGTCCCTAATTGCCGTCAGTAGAAATATATAGATTCAGGGAAAACTTAAGTTCAAACATACTACTGAACCTTTATGCTTATATCTTCAATATTTAAACAAATAAGTGAAAATACATCTACATATTATTATTGGTCTAATTTTGCTTTGAAAACATAATTGTTTCTCTTGCTATCCCAGTTAGTACAAGCAGTTTGGAAAAGGTAGATTAGTGTAGTATCAAGCTCAGAGATTACCTTGACATGGCAACAAGCTTAATATTTTTTGGTGAAAATAAGAACAGAAAGGGACCCAGACAACTTGTTTAGTAAGGGGCCCCAACATTTCTAGTGACAGTCCTGGTTGTAAATAGTCAAGAGCAATTGTCATCTAAGCATGTCCTCTAAACTTATGATTATATTATACATTTTTGAATGCAAGGTATGTAATTAAGAATCACATAACAAGACACAGGAACTAAGCTGACCACGAATTCACAGTTGTGGCTACAATCATCATAAATTAATATCTAAATGCACTTATTTTACACAGCACTAAATGTACATTTGTGCATTACATGGTAGAATATATTTTGGGCCACCTCTATCCTTGAAAAAATGTCACTTACTACTGCAATGCTCCACCATAGTTTGCAACACCAAATCCCAGCTGTTCCCTAAAAAACCCTTTATAATATTTACCCACCCTCTATATCTTACACTCTGTTCTAAAATATTACACTTTAAAACTCTCAAACCCTGTCAATAGCCAAAACCTACTAGCATCCATTGTGACATACACTGTTCATACCAACAGATTTTCTAAAAGCATCAATGATATTTCTAAGTCCTTCAATCCCTACATATCTGTTTAGACTGTAAGCCACACATTAGTACTATCGGAATAGGTATGCGTAATTATTTCATTTGTTAATTCTCTGCATGTGTCTGTGAAATAAGTTTTTAAATAATAATAAATACCGGTATTTGTCATAATTTATTTATTTTACTGTTTATTGCATAATTACAGATCTACCAACTATTCTTATCAACTTTGTATTATATGTGTGTGTGGCTATTGTCAAACAATAGTTGAAGGATTCAAAGTGGACACCAGAGTATTATGAAATAAGTTCTTGTTTGTACATTGTACAAAAAAATAAAAATAATAATAATAATAAAAGAAGACACTTTACTTCCTATAGAGAATGTGAAAATCAAGTGAGAAAAAGTGTACATATTTTTATAATCCTTAGTTGAAATGAATTAAAGAAAATGCATATGCATTCCCTATGCCTAATGCATTTTTTAAAGTATGCAGAGTACTGAGACCTTTAACATTTTAGTTTAGTATGCTTGCTCTTTCCGATATGTCTGTTGTAAGCACCAGAGGCAGGAACTCATGGAGAGCATACAAAATAATTATATCTTGACGCTGCAGGGGATATAATTAAGACTGATTGATAAAATATTATAAAATATTGCAGATTTTTTTTCTCACTTGTTTTTACTATGTCATTAGTAGACAATCATACCATCAGTCAAATACCATACGATCACTAAAGCTTAAATTTTACTCACAACTAGCTAAAAGATCAGACTTAACTTACAAATTTATTTTTGTTTTGAAACATAACCTATATTAATAAATAAAAATTAGAGTAGTAATCAAGTTGTATGTACAATGTACAAACAAGAACTTATTTCATAATACTCTGGTGTCCACTTCAAATCCTTCAATTATTGTTTGAGAATAGCCACACACACATATAATTCAAAGTTGATAAGAATAGTTGGTAGATCTGTAATTATGTAATAAACAGTAAAAAAAAAATAATTATGACAAATATTTATTATTATTATAAAACCTATTTCACAGACTCATGCAGAGAATTAATTTAACGAATGAAATAATTACGCATACCTATTCCGATAGTACTAATGTGTCTGGTCGCGTTATATAGCTTACAGTCTAAGCAGATATGCAAGGATTGAAGGACTTAGAGATATCATTGATGCTTTTAGAAAATATGTTGGTATGAACAGTGTATGTCACAATGGATGCTAGTAGGTTTTGGCTATTGACAGGGTTTGAGAGTTTTAAAGTGTAATATTTTAGAACAGAGTGTAAGATATAGAGGGTGGGTAAATATTATAAAATGTTTTGTAGGGAACAGCTGGGATTTGGTGTTGCAAGCTATGGTGGAGCATTGCAGTAGTGACATGTAGCTGCAGTAGGTGATCAACAATGAGTAATACGGAAAATAATATTTAAGAAACGTAGGTGTTGGGTGACCAAGTGCCCTGGAGGCATGAAATGCGTCTGTGCAAAAGGGCTACGGTCCCCATATCTTCCTCTGTATTTTAATTTTGTATCTCCCCATTCTGGGCTCATGATTTTATTTGTTTCTACTTAGTACATTTTAGACTCTTTATATGGCTTAATCTTCTGCTTGTGTGGATTTCGGAGTGCCGGGATCTTGTATGACATCACTAGGTGTTGGAATTAGACAAATTATGGAGCTTCGGATATGGTTCATTTGGGGCAGGATAAACATACTGTTCAAAATCGTTTTATGGGAGGAATTGTGCTCTAGTGATAATAAGATGAAGTTTGGAGATGTTTTCACAAAACGAAACATGAATAAATGCAGTATCCAGAAAAAAAAAAATATTATGGACACTGGTGCTTAAGTGATAGTAGAGTGGAAGTGGGGTTGATAATAATGTGGATGAATAGGTTGGAAAAGTATTAGGTCTGTCTTTGACATGTCGATCCTAAAGTGATAGTAATCCCAGGAGGAAGAATGCCATATCAATTAGATAGCTGGGAAGCGGTCAGAATATTGAAAGCAAGGTAAATGAAAAAATCACCAATATATTCAGTATATAGAATCCAGATAAACCTAATATTGCACAAAGTGAGAAAATACAGACTGAGGGGAGTAGATAAGTAATGAATGAGTCATGATCATTATCGGGACAGCAATGCAAAAAAAATGTGGGAAAAATAAAGAAGGAGCCTAAAAATGATGCAACAACTGTGACAGATTTTTTTTTTTTATACATTTCAATTATTAACATCAATTAATATGAAGTCATTGTTTTTATTTATCATTTATTTATAGAAATGGATTATTGGGTTTGACAATAATATATTTTAATGGTATGATCTACTTGAGGCCCATTGAAATATTTTCTTCTGCTACAAATGTATAAAAGGAAACTACACTATATTTTGGTCACCATGTATATTTCTGGAAAGCATGAACAGCTGTGAAATGTTTATCTATTCTACATCTTCCAGATGATTTTGCAATTCATTTAATAGCATCTGCTTTTTGCATGAAGAAAGAAAGATATAAAGCTTATCCTTTCAGCTTCCATGGTCTCAAAATCCAACGTATGTCTGACTTTATATCAGTCTTGCCATAATTTAAGTCTTTATAAGGCTTTCTAAGTAGAGCCTCTTGGCTTGGTTGAATAGATAAAACAGTGTAAAGTATCCTGAAGAACTGAACTTATTGCCTTTCTTTATGTCTAGGTTAGAAGAGTTCAAAAGCAATCTTCTGTAAGAAATTAGCTTTAGTATTCCCAAGATTGTAGAAAGACATTCATATGGGCTAAATAGATATTTTGGCATCCAGTTTGTCTCCTATTAAATTGCCTCTCAGTTATGGTAACCTTTTCAGCTACAAAAATACAATTTCCGCTACAATTACTGGAGACAAAAAGCATTCTTTTATTAATAAAATATTAATAGCATTATTAATATTAAAGGGGCATGAAACCCATAATTTTTCTTTCATAATTCAGATTAGAGCGTAAAATTTTAAATACATTTTCCTTTTATTTATTTTATCTAATTTGCTTGCTTTTACGTATACTTTGTTGAAGAAGCAGCAGTACACTACAGGTAGCTAAATTAACACATTGGTGAGCCAATGAGAATAGGCATATATGTTAAGCTACCAATCACCAGATAACTTCGAGTAATGCTTTGCATCTGCTGAGCCAATTAGATAATAGAAGTAAATTGTAAAGTCGTTCGAAATAGCATGCTCTATCTAAAACATTAAATCATTTTTGGAGGGTTTTATGTCCCTTTAAAGGGACAGTCTAGTCCAAAACAAATTTTCATTATTCAGATAGGTCATGTAATTTTAAAAAAATTTCCAATTTACTTCTATCACCAATTATGCTTTGTTCTCTTGGTATTCTTAGTTGAAATCTAAATCTAGGAGGTTCATATACTAATTTCTAAGCCCTTGAAGGCTGACTCTTAGCTCAGGGCATTTTGACAGTTTTTCCACCACTTAAGGGTGTTAGTTCATGTGTTTTATATAGATAACACTGGGCTCATGCATATGGAGTTCCTAGGAGCCAGTACTGATTGGCTAAAATGCAAGTCTGTCAAAAGAACTGAAATAAGGGGCAGTTTGCAGAGGCTTAGATACAAGATAATTTCAGAGGTAAAAAGTGCATTAATATAACTGTTTTGGTTATGCAAAACTAGGGAATGGGTAATAAATAGATTATTTATCTTTTAAAACAATAAATATTCTGGTGTAAACTGTCCCTTCAATAACTGATCATGGATTCTTAATGAGCAGCATTGTAAGTTCACTAAGATACTCCAACTGATCCAGCCACCTTTGATTCTATCCAGTAAAACTACATTACATAACAAAATTATTTCACTATTTTGTTCACAATATTCAATTTGAAATTTAGGCGTAGATTTATTAAATGCCGGGCGGACATAATCCGCTGTATAGGATCATGTGTGCCCGACATCGCTAAATGCCGACAGCATACGCTGTCAGCATTTATTATTGCACAAGCATTTCTTGTGAAATGCTCATGCAATGCCGCCCCCTGCTCATTCGTGGCCAATCTGCCGCTAGAAGGGGGGTGTCAATCATCCTGATCTGATCGGGATGATTGCTGTCCGCCACCTCAGAGGTGGTGGACGATTTAAGGAGCAGCTGTCTTACAATCACTGCTTCTTAACTTGTTTCCGGCAAGCCAGAAGTCTTGCACGGATACATCAGCATTAGCTGCTTGTTCAGTATACCCCCTAGGGTCTTTTACAATTACAAAAGGAGATTGCTACATTGATATAATAATATTAATTAACAATCAGCTAGATTACGAGTTGTGCGTTATAACTCAAATTGTAGCATTATGGCCCAAAACGCATCAATTTCCATAACGCAGCAATTACAAGTTTAAAAAAACCTCCATAACGCAATAAAAATCCCCATCTACGCACAAATCCGTAACGCAATCCAAGACCAGTAGTTATTGATATATCGCAACCAAAAACCTTCCCTAATCACTTCAAAAATATTATACAAAATACTCTTACACTCATATACTGTACAATAAATTAATTGTAATAACATTTAAAAAATATATATATAACGGATCAAAAATATATGAGATCTCGGGTGTTAGAAAAAAAATGCACACAAACGGCTAGATTTAGAGTTCGGCGGTAGATGGGCTGTTAACGCCACGCGTGTTTATGTCTAACGCACGTCATTGTTTGACTCCGGTATTTAGAGTTAATATAAGACCATCTAACGATGCTCCTAACGCGTGTATGTCACACGCGTAATCCTGCCCGCGTTAGACAGTCTCCCATAGAGATCAATGGGAAAGCAAATAAATTGCCTTTTTTCACCTAACACTCGATCTCGCGAGAATACGCACAGCTCGGTCATATGACACATACCACATCATGCACAACAATAACACGCCGCAAATGTCACAACAACAATCAATCAACAAAGCACACAAGCATTACACATTCACAAGCGGGGGAAGTTTTAATACTATTTATACGGGGAATACGCATATACTTTAAGATGCGGAAAATCGCACAATAACAACAAGGATTAAAAAATATATACATACACTAGAAACAAAATCGCATTCAATATCATTATATATTATGAAAAACATACATATACAACACTTCACGAAGAACACACCATCGCAAATTCACATTTAAAATGAATACTTTTGGACAATGAAAGCTAAAACGAACACTATGACATCATCGCATTCTACACATTCCACAAATACCAACTCTAAATGAGCATGCGCAAATTCACACACCTAATACACATTGAAATAATATTAATTGCTAATAAAGCACACCTGAACACTAATTACAATGGAAATTGGGACATCATTAAACATTTACACAGGGTATATAAGCACCACACAAGCATGGCTTCTTTGACTGTGTTGCTGGTGGGTCTTTGGAGATTGGAGGTTTAAGAATAGAGAGTTTGAGAATTTTTGAGAGTGAGTTAGTGTTAGCGTGAGAGAGTCAGTTGGTAGTGTTAGCGTGAGAGAGTCAGTTGGTAGTGTTAGCGTGAGAGAGTGAGTGAGTTAGTGGGAGTTAGTGGGAGTGGGAGAGAGTCTGTTAGTGGGAGCGTGAGTGAGTTAGTGGGAGTTATTAGTGAGAGTTGTTAGTGGGAGCGTCAGTTAGTGGTAGTTAGTGAGCGTTAGTGGGAGTGTTTGTTATTGAGAATTAGAAGTAGTGTGAGTTAGCGAGCGAGTGATTTATCTGTACACTTAACACATTTACACGCAAACACATTCAATACATACATACACTTATCAATAACACTACATACACTCCATACCCCCTACCCCCTCATACTACACTCCATACCCCATTCCTTGTAGTCCCATTCCCTTTCATCCCATTTACTCTTATCCCATACCCCATACCCATCCCATACCCATCCCCTAGTTACATTTAGTTTACATATCCTCCTTTTAGTCTTATTCTTTTCGTTTATTTAAATACTCCTTACCCTCTTTGTTTTTTTTACATCCCTCACACTTTAAGCACCTTTTTTGTCTTTTTAGTTCTTTATTTTGACCCCCTTTCATTTCATCACACTCACTTTTTGTTTGATTATTTGGGGTTTAGTTTAGGGAGGAGATGGAGGCCAGGCAGGGGACAGGTAGAGGGGGGAGTAGAGGGAGGGGGAGAGGAACAGGGCAGGAAGGGGGGCAGGAAGGGGGGCAGGAAGCGGGGGTGGAAGCGGTGGGTGGACCCAGCCACTTGGTTCAAGATGACCAAGTGGCTGGGCCCAGTGGCGGTCAGAGTAGGGCTTCACAGTCCGGGAAACAGAGGGCATCGTCACAGGGGAAGGCCAAGGCGACTAGGGAGGCGAGGTTTACGATGGAGGAGAAGGAGGCCCTCGTAGAGGCCTATATGGCCAGGCATAGGATGCTGCAGCACCAAAAGACCACCCCGACTGACAAGAGGAGGCTCTGGAACGAGATTAGGAATGCAGTCAATGCAGTGGGTGGCCGGAACCGGGATATGGATTCTATCAAACATCGGTACCGGGACTGTAAACTTGAACTTAAAAAAAAGTTAAGCCTGGAGGCCCGACATGCCGCAGGGACCGGTGGCGGCCCTGCCCTTGAAATGGAGTACTGCAGATGGGAGGAAATGTTGCGGCCCAGCATCTCCGAGGTGGAAGTAGTCGGTATCGGAGGAATCGATACCGGGAACCTGCCACTCTCATCTGACGGTAAGCTCATTGAACAATAATTTCACATACGAATGTATTTCAATGGACACTATACGCAAACATTTACTTTCATGATTGAGGTAGCGAATACAATTTGACAAAACATTCAAATGTACTTATATTACCTAATTTGATTCATTCTTGAGATATATTTTAATGAAGAAATAGCCATGCACACGGTGAAACAATCACAGGAGGCAGCTATATTCAGCTAACAATCAGCATCTTATAAGCATATTTAGATATGCTTTTCAGCAAAGAATATCCAGAGAATGAAGCTAATTAGATAAGAAAAGTACATTCGAAAGTTGATACTAAATGTATGCTTCTAAATCATGAAAGATAAAACATTGGGTTTCATGTGTTAAGGATCAGATTAATGCTATTACGCTGTTTACACGCATTCTATTACTTTGCGGTTACATCAGTATCTAGGCTATAGGTTAGGTGTGCATTTAAACAGACTGAAAACAAACGCAAAAACATTCACATTGACCACAGATATCACAAACACGGTTTAGAAAAAGCGGAAATCGTATTGATTGTTTGTTAGATTTCAAAGTGGATTAATGATTCTGCATTTGTAATTGTATCGTAAGCTAAGTCATTTAAACCTTGATTTGCAAATATGCTAATATATATATATATTTTTTTTTTTATTTATTTATATACAGAGTCTGGGGACGAGGCAGCACAGCCTCCTGCATCTCCCCGGGATGAGAGTGGTGGTGAGGAATTCCCACTTCGGAGGGAAGAGGCCCCCCGTGACGAACAGCGCACGGGAGATGATGAAGAGGCCCCGGAAGCACAGGAGGATCCCGCTGAACCCGCGGAACCCGCGGAACCCGAGGTCCCTCAAAGACCCGCACTCCGCCGTGCACGGGCACCCCGCCGTGCACGGGTTCAACAGGCACAACAAGAGGAAATAGCGGAGGTGCGGGTTCTACTGGAGTACATAGACCAGATGCGTACCTCCCGGATAGAAAACATAGAAGGACGACGCAGAATACTTGATGGCCAGAATCAAATAATTCAAGGCCAAAATGAAATAATCAGCATACTGAATAGAATACAAGAAGGACAAACAAGAATGTTTAATCTTCATCAGGAAATGTTCACATTTTTCCGGGAGGCGCATGCTGGTCTACCTCCTGTTGCTGGGCCTCTTGTTGCTGGGCCTCTTGCTGCTGGGCCATCTCCTCCTGCCGGCCCATCTCATCCTCCTCCTCAGCCATCTACTCCTCCTCCTCCTCAGCCATCTACTCCTCCTCCTCCTCAGCCATCTACTCATCCTCCTCAGCCATCTTCTCCTCCTCATCCATCTTCTCCTCCTCAGCCATCTACTCCTCACCTTGGTCATCCCAGTACTCTTCCTTCCACTCCTCCCACAACAGCTCCAAGGAGGACTCTTCGGAGTCGGCAGTTGCCTCTCCCAGAGCCTCAGCCACCGTGGGAAGAGGGGAAGGAAGAGGAAGTAAGTATTTTTTTCCATCTTCAAATTTTTTTTTTATGTAATGTGTAATGGATAGGTATGTGATGATGTGGTTTTCATACACTTGTGGACCACACTCTGTATATAATCGACTTCTATGAGACCGGGTCCATGGAGGAAGATTCTTTGCAGAGTGTGGGTTATAAGTGTGTGAAAACCACATCATCACATACCTATCCTTGTTCATGATATTGATTGGTTTCTGTGATGTGATGTCCAAACTGTTTCCCGAATCGCTAACTAAATTACCATAACAATTATCCATGATGGCATATTACTGTTTGAATGCCAATAACACAGCTTAAAGGGACAGTCAGAAAATTATTGATTACAAAGAAAACACTGTATTACGCATTATAAAGTTTGAAACAACAAAACATGGAGAAATACATGTGTGACTTATGTGCTTACCCTTGTATCTATGACTATGAAAAATGACCACTTATTTGTTGTTCTGACATAACAACATTTTAGATATCAATGATCAATACATGGTCAATAATATGCTGTATGAGCACAAGGTTTTACATATACAAATGCTATCCAAATGCCCTCTAGTGCTCAAATTGTATAATGATTACAAGCACTCTTCAAGATCGAAGAAATGAGCACACCAACCTCATAGGTTTAGATAGCAAATTTAAATAAACCCAGACAAATGTTCAATTGTTGAGAAACATTTGATATCCTTGATATTACAGAATTGACTTTTCGAATAATTTTAAAAAATAAAATTTTTCTAAACTGTCCCTTTAACAACATTACATATGCTAACACATATTTTAAGCTTGTTGGTATATCTACATGTACTTTGTCAAAAAAATTTTTTTAAAATCACATTTATATTGACGTGTTAAATAAAGTCTATTTTCTTTAAGAGACATTATTGTGTTAATATTTTATTGTAAATATTTTTATTTTAACAATGAATATGGTTTAAAGTCCTTTTAGGAGTGGGGGGGGGGGGGGGAAATATGCTAACAAAAATATATTTGAAGATTAAACTATGTGGATCTCATACATGATACAAAAAACAACATTTGCATTCAAGGGACAGTATCCTATATTTTTTACATAACTGTATGTAATAGACACTACTACAAACAACAAGATTAACATATACTGATATCAATATTAAAAAGCTTCAAACACTTGCAAATAAAATAGGGTTAGCTATATTGAAAATATAGATGAACCACCATTACAACCGTAAAACAACACAATACACCATCATTAACATATGAAAAGACCCTTTACACAAACTGGACAAAGCTGGAGATGGTACTCACATGAAACTCAGAGGCTTTGCGAGGAGTAAGAAAATTACTTACATTTTCTTACAACACAAGACAAAATAAACCTATTGGTTAAACAATGGACTATCTAACTAGAGACAAAATCAAATATTTTTATTTATAATGTGAGTGTCTAATGAACCTTTCATAAAATATACAACGAAATTACATTTAGAAGAAGTCGGCATCATATATTTAGCATATGATAAATGCATATTGATTACTTTATTCAAACACAATAGCGCATATTTATTAATTAGATATGTTCAACATTAAACACAACAGTAATTTTTCAGAAAAAGGAACATTGTTGACAAACATATTAAACATGGACTGTAGAGATTTGCACTTGCCTATAAATATCCTATGCATGAAAACATTTTGCTTTCGTTCGTTGATTCAACCAGACATCCAGCAAAAGAGAATGTGTTGGTCTTTATCAGCTACGGGTCAACAATGTAACATGATGCAAATAATACATATTCGCAAGCTTTTTAAAATTGCATGCAGTCACAAACGTTTTTAACGTGCACAAATATTGCGGGACTACGCAATCCAATCAGACGTTTTTTTACCTTTACATGTGCCGTCTTAACATGGCGCTTCCTTGATCACGTAAGAACGCCATCCAATGAAAGGCACATTATTGATCACGTAAGAACGCCCAAAAAAAAAGGCGCATCCTTGATCGCGTCAAAACGCAATCCAATAAAAGGCATATTCCTGATCACGTAAGAACGTCAGTCAATACAAGGAATCATTGGACAGCCTGGCAGGTGACGTCTTAAGCAACATGGCGCATCCGAGATCGCTGAAAAGGCCAAATGGCAACAATATAAATACAAATTCAACATGTGGACGGAGGATTATTATCTGCCACCATGGAGCATATCCAGATCCTCCACTTACTGGTCATCCTCTTCATTGTCCTGTGCATGTCCAGCTCCAGATTCAGGCCTTGAACGTAATTGCATAATTTCACGCAGAGTCAAGTCCTGAACCCGGAGCTGGGCCTGCATGGTGTCGTTCATCCCTCTCAGGACAGCTGCGTTCCTCAACACGGCCTGCTCTACTCTTGCTATCCCTTCTAGCATGAGCCATGCTGAGTCACAGCCTAAAATAAAATAAAATTAAATATTAAGGATAATTACACAACAGAATAAAAGATTTTAATACATACATTGTCATCATAAAGACAAATAATTATTTACATAAATTATTTTTCATATATTCTTTACACATGAATTAGGTTATTCAGACAGACAGAAATCATTAAAGGCTCATGTTACTCAAACATGTTGTCCCCTTTAATTGGTTTTAGATGATCCACTTATACAGCTTGAGTGTATCAAATCTTGTTAAAGGATTTACATTGTACTTACATCAGCAATTTAAAAATTCAATTTAGACTGTGGTAGGCACACCTATCCTTAAACATTTTGGCATTGAGGACAAGCTGTGTAAACATAGCAACCAGAAGAAATTACATTCCCACTGGGTTAGACAAGAGATAATGTATCCACATTTGGACATAAAATTTTGGATCCAAGTAGTGGTGTTTGGTATATGTAGTGATATCCAATTAAAGGGACACTGAACCTAAATATTTAATGGACTGATTCAGATAGAGCATGACATGACAAATCTTTAGAAATTACACATATTCATTATATGTTTTAATTGTCAAGCTATATTTTGAATGCAAGAATGTTGGTTTTTATGGAAGCCAATATTTGTTGATGAACTTTGTTTGTGCATGCTGGTTGATGGATACATTCATCCAACAATAAAGAAATGATGGCCACATTTATTTTATTGTTTAAACTAATTATAGGAATAAGTTGTTTTCCATAAATATATCAAGAGAATGACGAATAATTCATAAGAGTATTCTATTATACATTGGCTTAACATTGCATGCTGGATTTGAATCACAATTTAACCAATTTAACTTCACTGTACCTTTAAGTATCTTATAAAGTGTATTTAGAATGATACTTACAGCTGTGCCTGGGAAGGACAATCTGACACCCAGGACAATGAAGGTTGAAACAGGGGGGAGGGATGGGATTGGCTTGGGGAGGGATGGGAATGGCTTGGGGAGTGGTGAGCTGCCACTCCAGGGTAGGCCGTACAGCTGGGGAGTGGGGAGTTTGGGTCTGGGCAGCTGTACGGGCCAGAATACGGGGAGAGCGGCGAAGGGGGGTGTATGGGCGTTTTTTGGGAGGGACAGGATATGAAATATGGGAAGGGCTGGCAGTGGTCGGGGCATGGTCATGAGTTTGGTGATGGGAAGGGCTCTGAGTGTGTGCAGAGGTGTGGCCATGGTCAGGGGTGTGTGCACTGGGAGGGGTCTGTGACTGGGCAGGGGCGGAATCCAGATGACCAGAAGTGGTGGATCCATCTGAAAATGTAAAAGAAATATATTAACATCTCATACATCCTGACATCAAATCAACGCATTTCAAATTGATTATGTTTTCAATATACTTCGAAGTGTGTTTGAATCTGTAAACTATTCTGAAATGAGGATATGGTATCTATATAGGCACTCAGATGAATCTCAATGACTGTCTGTACAATTTGAAACTTATTATTGTGTTTTGGCATGGAATATGCATGTGACATAATGATGGCATGAATTATATATTCTTAAAAAAATATATACAAGCAGATTTTCATGCTGCCTGATATAGAAAGGGGGCAGTAGTGTATTTGAACAGACAAATAATATTCCTTTTTAAAGGGAAAAAGCTGTAGACTTTGAATGTCTTCAATAAAATGATTTCAAAAAAAGAAACATGTTGGAAACATGATAGATATATTTCACATACCATCAGACTCCAAGGCAGCCTCTTCCTCCTCCATCCCACATGTGACATCAATCTCTGTAAAACATAACATGTTGTGTACACCTTAAGATCAGATATTATAACATATGTTACTGTTGCTCAAATACGCACATCAATGTTGCATTAAAGATATACACACACAAAGTTATGATTTACATCATTTTGATGGAGCATACAAATGACAATAGATTTGTTATTGTCAATAAATCAGAATATTAATGTATTGTTTGTCTTAATGTTAAATTCATAAAAGCATAGTACATAGAACATTTAAGATTTCTCATGTGTGTATCACTTGATGACTGTTGTCAAAAAAACAAATTGAAAAAAACATATGTTAGACATCTTATGAATAACAAATGTGTAGACTAATAAAGTAGAAATTATTAATCGCTCAATATAAAAAATAAATATATAATCAGAAGATAAATTCTATGATTTTTTATAATGTTATGCTTCATCGGAATCATGATCATAATATTGATTAGCAATACACCTTCAATTACATATAAATGAGTCAATGGACTTACCAGGAGACCGCAAAGGCGGCTCTATGTCACTGCTGGATTCCTGTGGGCTTCCCACACCAACTCTCTCTATGAATGATATAGATATATATTATTAAACACATTTTGGATATCACTAAATCACATCTGTCTAGAATTTTAACATTAATCAACTTTAAAATGTGAAGAATAGAGCAGTCATTACACCAGAAAATGCTTGATTGAATCAAGGGGATTCTGTAAACATATCTGTATTGAACATATGTTTAATGTCAGACTACATTAGACATCAAATTCATCTCAGATGCTGCTATTGCATATCTAAATATACCCAATGATCAATGTTCTTAACCCTTTAAGGACACAGCTTTCACTTAGCTCAATTGTTTTATGACGGAATAATTCCGTCATATGTCCTTAAGAAGTTACAAGAATACACACAAACCACATATTGAGGAGCATCTGTTGACAAATCTAAACAAACATGTGTCACATCGACCCATTTTTTCAATGTACAGTAATCTTGTTTAGGACACAACACATATTTATCACAATACATAACAAACTTGATTATTACAAATATGTAATCATGGTGCTGTTAGAGTATGCAGATATCTATAAAGTAACTCCAACAGATAATTAGATTTATATATCAATAGTTTTTAATAAAAATAATGTAAAGATGAATGAATCTATTTTGTCTTAAAGGGACACTGACATGATTAATTTAAATAATTGATTTCTATGTTCAAACTGTAAAAAATGATTTAACATTGACTCCTATTATAATTAGAATGTTGCTCGATATTAATCTTAAAGGCAGATAAGGAATATTGGATTCAATAAATATTGTTTGTTGAAGGTATCCACCAATCATCAATATAAACCCAGGTTGGTCAACAAATATTTAGATGCACATAAACGTACTTTCTTTATTTTAAACTACATTTAGCAATAGAATATGTCACATATGATGATAGTATTATATTTTATGTTTATTAATATTGCATACTGTATGTGAAAGACAATATTAATAATTGTAGCTCAGTATCCCTTTAATCTAAAATTAAATAGATTCCACAATGTTGTTGTTTGTTAATGAATTATCTACTCCATATGTTGATGTAATGAATGGTATTGAGCATGCAATTAAAATCAAATATGTTATTTAAGGATATCCGAATAATTATATAATTTTCATCTATTAAATAGACATTACATATAAATATTGAACAATGTGTATTTAGTATGTAATGTTCATTCCATGTTTCTAAGACAAATGTCAATTAAAATGAGACATACCATACTGTGACAAGCCCTGGCTTGAGGATCCAGCAGCCACATCCATATCTGTAATATATTAAATGAGGATTGCATATCATTAATACTAATCATGCCATGTTTAAAATATTTACATTAATAACAAATCAATAGAAAAATATTAATCCTTTGGTAGTCCCATGAGTTAATAGTTTCCGCAATTAAATTAATGATAAATATATCCTGGACTCTTATTTTCAATCAGTTGTGTTGTTTACTGTATCTTTAAGAATATCTGCTTGTTATTACATAATCATCAATTGATGGCCATATGTTATAATTTATTAGTATTATTCGTTTTTTATTAGATATAATATTTAAAATAAGAATACTGTATTCTTCACTAATCTAAGAATTTCCATTTAATTTTTAACAACATGTATAAAGCAATGCCACTTTCCGCAAACCCATGTTAACGTGGATGAGAAATGCCATTTTCGCGATCATTGCGCAATGATTCCAAGCGGAATTACGCATCCGTCATTTGAACAACATGTATAAAGCAATGCCACTTTCCGCAAACCCATGTTAACGTGGATGAGAAATGCCATTTTCGCGATCATTGCGCAATGATTCCAAGCGGAATTACGCATCCGTCATTTGAACAACATGTATAAAGCAATGCCACTTTCCGCAAACCCATGTTAACGTGGATGCGAAATTACATTTCCGCTCTGTGACGCATACTCTGTAGAGCGCAAGAAACATCATTCCTATTTCATGTGTCAATAATCTAAAATCAGATATCTAAACATCATATGTAGTGTATGTTGTGAGATCTGTATAGGTTTAGTATCTGACTAAATACACATTTTTGATTTTTAAAATTATAAATATTATATGAAGTTGGATAATTACCTGGTTCAGATTCTCTATCGGCTCCTCCTAGGCCACCGGACGGAGAAGCATCTGCCCTGTCCCCCGCGTCAGGACTTTCAGATCCCGCAGCTGGGAGGGAAGAAGAGGAGGCCGAGGATGGCGAGGATCTAAATCTTTTGGGGACCCGGAGATTGAGGAGCTCGCATAAAGTCACCTCATAAGGGAGTAGGTACAGTTTCCGCGGGGCCTTTCTTTGGCCCCCTCTTTTACGGGCTTGTACCCAGTCCCTTATGAGGTTGACTTTTTTCGATAAACGCAACCTCATATCTCCGAATCTCCTCATGATCTGATCCTGGGTCCTCTGGACGTCACACACCAATCTAACCGCATTGGTGATAGACTCCCAGAGGGCCTTCTTAACAGGCGCATCTGTCGAGCTCCTCTTGTTCCCAAACAGCTGGGGATAAAAGTCCTTGACGGCGTGGACCAGTGCAGCGCTCTCCTCCTTGGTGAACCTGGGAACTGACATGCCTGCTGGGTTGTCCAATAAATATATTATAATAATATAAACTGCCTGCAGGCATTAGAGAACTGACAAAGATGGCAACGTGTAATGGACTTTTATATGGTGAAGTAAACATGAGATGCACCATGGGACAATTTATCTGTACATCTGATTGGATAAAAGTTTGAAATATTGTTATAATGTCTGTGAGACCATCCTGACTCAAGTTGTGTTTGTGTGATGAACTCTGATTGGCCGTTCCTTAATGTTTCATATCTTAGTAACTTCCTTACACATACCGCTTGGTGGTGCTGTAACTTCATTTTTCATGTAGACTTATTTGTAACTCATGGGCCTGTCATGCGGATATGTGTGACGCAGATTTAATATCCGGGATCCGTGAAATATTAATGATTAAATACTCTTTAAAATCTAATACTGTCACATTATTAATGTTGTAGACATTTCTCGGTTTAATAACGGTCTGTTTCTTTAATACAAATACACATTTAATATTGTATGTCTTTATTGTTCTTTAAATAAATTTATTGTGAAGTATTGACATTGCTCTATTAAATGTATTTATAATGCACATTGATTGTGTGCTATTGCGTGACATTACACTAATGTTTAAATATGCTAATCTGGTGTTTGAAGATGCGTTTCCCACGCAATATTTATTAATGTTAAAATTCCGGTTAGAATGTCAGTAACTTGGATAATCTGTTTATAAATGTTAAACTACAGCTTTGTTATTCGCAAATAAACCTCGAGCTTGTATTTCTCTGAAGTGCTCATATATGTTATTGTGCAATGGCGTCTTTAGTTTTAAAGAGACATTACAAACAAACAATTGTATCAAATGATCTGTAGAGATAGAAGATTGTTTAGACTTTAAACTGTAAATCATTTTCTCTTAGTATTTATATATCCTCAACAGAAGAAATTTAAATGCACATGGTTGAGACAATCACATAAGGCATCTCTGTGCATCCACCAATCTTCATCTACTGAGCCTATCTCGATATGCTTTTCAAGCAAAGTATGTCAAGATAGGAAGAGAAGTAAATACACTCTTTAAATCTCTTAAAGGGACACTGCCCAAACAAATTTACCATTGGTGATTGAGCATGAAATGTTAATCAACTTTATTATTTAATACGATTATCAAATGTTAAGTTATCTTGTTATGTTTCTTTGCAAATCAATAATGATATTTTATATTACGGACAATTGTTTAATAAAAACCTGGGTTGTCCTTGACGATTGTTGCATCAATTATTCCAAACAATCAAGTTCTGTCCAGAGTACTGAAGCAAATAAATTAGCTATTTACTGCCTTATTTCTAAAGTAATGATAGCAACATCACAATGAGCATTCATAATATGAGACAAGTTTTAAAGTTGATTAAAATAGAATACTCATTCAGAATGTATAAATCATTGTTTTTTTAACTGGCTACCTTTAAGTATATTTTGAGTTCATGTCCCTTTAAATAAACATTTCACAATAATGCTTAATATATCATAAACCTAGGCACCTTCCTTTTGCTAAATGAGTCTAACATATGAGTAAAGCAAATTTAGATTAACTTCTAGATTGTTTTACACACTGACTGAAATATATTTATTAAATGAGGTCTTTTTTAGCCTTCAGCGTAGAGGGACATTAAGCTATATGTTATGTATGCATTTTGTATAATAATCTTATATTTGACCAACTTAATATGTTTTGTTATTCAATCATTATATTGTAATTATATATATTCGTGGATTAAATACATCTCTACATAGGCTATTTTGATGCTGATTGTTGTTTGCATATAGATGCCTTATATCATTGACTAAGATATGTGCATTTTTTTTTATTTTAACAAGTATATTTAAAGACTGAATGTAATTCTATAGTACATTCTAAATATGTTTAAATTCTTGTATGATATTTGTAACAATCTATACAAAATATACATTTTGAATGACCCCTTTAAGGACCCAAACATATTGTATTTTGATTTAACATTGACAAAATAAACTAAAGGGGAAATTACATTCTATATAGATATTTGATGTCTAACCCAAGAGGTAAGATTGTAATAAATACATAATATTACTAAGTATAGTTAAATGACTCCACTAGAAAATTACATAGATTAACCTGGCATCCAATAACTAATTTTTTAAAAATATCAAGTTAAATGACCTACCATTTATAAATGTAATAATTGTAAAATATTTTCTAATAATGTTTTGAGATACCTAAGGAAGATACATGATCTTATACAATTCTTTTTACATTCAACAACACTGTCACTTTCATGTAATTGAACCACTTCACCTTATTAAATGTTAAAACAATCATAATATTACTACATATCCTAAATATTTTTAATATATACTTTTTCAATATAAAAGCATTGAAGAATCTGACTCCCCAATTAATGTTAAAAGATATATTTTAATATTCTCGGAAGATTTTTATTTTCTACTATTAATGCATTTCTCTTATGCATGTGCTTGTCAAATAGCCAACTACCAGTCATGGGAGTCCAAGTTTTATTTATTTACAGATTATATTGATATATATTAGAATCTGTTAAAAATAAACATATATTTAATAGAAAATAATTAAATATTCCAGGAAGTCATCAGATGCCAATCTGAAATGACAAATAATAAAAATGGAACAAAGTTAATACACACGTTGTAAAATATTCATAAAATACATTTAAAATCATATGGTGTCTATGCTCTAACTTTGATCAACATTTTTTAAAGATAATCATTACATTGATTTTAAATTAATGAAATACATACACCATTATATTGTTGATTAAAAATTATATTTAAATATCAAAAATTAAAATTATACATAATAATGTATATCACATGTAAACAATATATGTATGCTGAACATAAATGTAATATTTCATGTCCATTCAAATACCTCTATATCAACTATAATATGTATTCCTTTTTCTGATTGTGATCCCTAAATATCTCATTAAGAACTAAATATGACTAATGTATGTAAGCTACTAATATTCTACAGTCTTCACTAGCATGCATTGGTACACCAACCTGGACAATGCATGGTCTTTGAAAGTCAATTCAGGGGTAAACAGTTGATCTTCAATAGGTGTCTTATTCATCAGTTCATTAAATAGAGGACTGGGAAATACCATCTAAAAAAGTACAATCATCTAAGTGTCTGATTGTGATCCCTAAATATCTAATTAAGAACTAAATATGACTAATGTATGTAAGCTACTAATATTCTACAGTCTTCACTAGCATGCATTGGTACACCAACCTGGACAATGCATGGTCTTTGAAAGTCAATTCAGGGGTAAACAGTTGATCTTCAATAGGTGTATTATTCATCAGTTCATTAAATAGAGGACTGGGAAATACCATCTACAAAATAGAAAATCATCTAAGTGTCTCCAATAGGATGTCTCCACAGCCTTATTCTATCAAATAGTTTGCACTTACCATGTGAACATGTATTTGTATGGTTTTCAAGGTCAGCAGAATTGAAATATAATGCCAGACATGATCCCATTGGTATACTTCAATTTCAATCTTGGCTTTTTCCCCACTGTCAGTCTTGGAAATCTTCACTGTCAGGCTTCAAATTGTTCCCTTTCAGTCTTTAGATTAAGTCATCTCCCTAATGTAAGAAATTATATATAAAGATTTCATACAAGTGTGTGAATCAGTTCTGTACCCCTCTCCCACCCCCCATTTCATAATAAATATCTATCACTAGCTTACTAAGCCTGTGTATGAACCTGTGTTATTTTCTATCAAGTGTGAAGATGAGTCATATTGAGCAGAACAAACCTCTGTGTGACATTGAACCATAGTCATTCTAGAGTATCCCTTTCTGATTATGTACATTTTAAGTAATGTGTAAACAAAGTTATATTTTTTAAAATGTATGCCATATGATGTATTTGTGTACAAATCATGCCAGCAACAGTCCATACATTTCTACTTACCATCTGATGTCCTCTTTAAAAACCAGGTGGCAAAGACTCGCTATAGGACCCAATGCCCAGAGCATCACCTATATTATGAGAAATAAAGATTATTCTAACATTTGATCAATACTAACATGTTTGCACAATTCTCTACTTGTCATTTCCCTAGAGTTCACATCTATTGAAAATACTCCAGTGTAACTTCTATTATTTACCGTCTAAAGTGGCGGTTGATGACGTCTGCTCTGACATCAAGTCCCTCGTCCTGGAATTCCCCCTCTAGAACAGGATCATCCTCCTCATCTCTGAGGAGGTCTCTGTCCACCGAGACGGCCTGCAGCATCCCAGCCCGCTGTGCAATATTATGCAGGACGCTACAGGCTACAACGATCTTAGCCACCTTCTTTGGGTTGTACTGGAGTGCTCCTCCAGAACGGTCCAGGCACCTGAATCTCATCTTCAGGAGCCCGAACATCCTTTCAACCACCGCCCTGGTTCTCTTATGAGCCCTATTGTAGCGCTCCTCAGACACATCAGTTGGGCTACGCAAGGGGGTAATGAGCCAAGGCCGGCTCATGTACCCAGAATCACCTATAAATTTAGAACAGAACATAATTCAAACAGAATACTTAAACTAGTATATTGTTGTATAAATATATTTTTTTAAAACCATAATCCATATTAAAAGTTGTCAGAAACATAAAAAAATAAAAATAAATTTATATATAATTCTGTATCTTGCCATTTCATCTAAGACATGCTACATATGCGTATTTCTCCTAAACCAAACCTTGTGTAAAATGCTAACTACATGGTTACATTGCATTCTCTATCTGAACACTTAAGGTAAGACATGCTACATATCTGCATTTCAATAAAACTAGACATTAGCAGAAAAAGACAATGACAGGGTTAAATTGCATGAGATAATATCTTGCCTTTTCATCTAAGACATGCTACATATGCGTATTTCTCCTAAACCAAACCTTGTGTAAAATGCTAACTACATGGTTACATTGCATTCTCTATCTGAACACTTAAGGTAAGACATGCTACATATCTGCATTTCAATAAAACTAGACATTAGCGGAAAAAGACAATGACAGGGTTAAATTGCATGAGATAATATCTTGCCATTTCATCTAAGACATGCTACATATGCGTATTTCTCCTAAACCAAACCTTGTGTAAAATGCTAACTACATGGTTACATTGCATTCTCTATCTGAACACTTAAGGTAAGACATGCTACATATCTGCTTTTCAATAAAACTAGACATTAGCGTCGGTAAATAACAAATGGTTAAATTTAATCCTATAGCTGAACATGACGCTAACAGTTAAAAAATACAGGGGCAATTGTCAAAATAATTAACCATGTTGAGCACAAATACTCACCAACGAGATAACCAGGGGGCATTTGTCTTTCCTCAAACTGTCTCCACAGGGACGACAGAGAGAGGATGCGGGCATCATGACAAGCCCCTCCAAAATTCGCATACACATGCATAATCCTCATCCGTGCGTCACAAACATACTGCACGTTGAGGCTATGAAAATGTTTGCGATTTCTGAAGGGCAAGTCATCAATTGGAGCACGCAGCGCAATGTGGGTACAATCAATGGCTCCCAAGACATTGGGCAATTGAGCAATATCAAAGAATTCCCGCTTCAGGCGCCTCCAATCACCATCATTCTGTGGGAATCCTATGTATTGCTTACTGATACGTACCATGGCGTTCAGAAAGTTATCAAACACCCCAGAGAATGTACCTTGAGCCAGGCCATGCATGTACAGTTCTCCGGATTGAAAACTCCCGGAGGCCAGGACGTATAGACAGCTTAGCATCTTACTCATGGGGGGAACAGCAGTCCTTATTTGTATACGTGGCTCCAAATGAGGTTTAAGAAGCTCGTAAAGGCCAATGAGCTGTTCGCGATCGAGCCGATACTTATCAAAAACCTCAAAGTCGCTCATGTTTTCCAAGGTGGGTCTCACCCTGTAGACACGAGGACCTCGAACCAGACGACCCCTTCGTCTCGGTCTGAGCCGCCGAGGCTGCCTGATTCGACCAACAGCTAGTTCGCCAATAGCACCACCAGCAGCGTCTACCATGTCATTGTCATCCATCTTTCAAAACAGCGTAACAAGGTAAGCACTTGATCTGATGTGG
Organism: Bombina bombina; assembly: GCF_027579735.1. Classification (NCBI taxonomy): domain Eukaryota; kingdom Metazoa; phylum Chordata; class Amphibia; order Anura; family Bombinatoridae; genus Bombina; species Bombina bombina. Next base: position 440,937,534 of record NC_069500.1, read on the forward strand.
ATCACAAGTGATGCATTGGCCATGTTGTTTGGGGGATTTATAGTACAATTAGTCCAATGGTAGTGAGTATGTAATGATTGCTAATTGTATTCACTTGTTTGTATGTGAGCGGCGCGAATGCTTTCACAGTGGGCGTTTATTTGTTGTTTGCTGAAATGTTAGTTTCAAACAATGATTCTCAATGTGAAAGTGTCAAATATCACACATACAGTGCATGTTTGTAATGTTTGATCATATGCGTAATCAATATTTCTTAAACGCGATCTTATAGTAACAAGCACACGTCCAGGCTAACATGAATGAAAGTGCATAGTTGTGTATAATGTGCATCGAATGTGATCGATCAATGTTGATGCAATATTGTTTGTAAACGATAAAGTAACATCTGCCATCTGTAGTATTGTATATATAAGTGATTGCCGAGCTGTCAATATTGTATGCGTCCCATTAAAATGGCACTAATACTGAATAACTTCCGGCTGTCATCTGTAGTATTGTATATATAAGTGATTGCCGAGCTGTCAATATTGTATGCGTCCCTTTCAAATCGCAATAATAATTCCGAACTTCCCGTCTGCCATCTGTAGTATTGTATATATAAGTGATTGCCGAGATGTCAATATTGTATGCGTCCCATTCAAATCGCACTAATACTGAAGAACTTCCGGCTGTCATTTGTAGTATTGTATATATAAGTGATTGCCGAGATGTCAATATTGTATGCGTCCAATTCAAATCGCACTAATACTGAAGAACTTCCGGCTGTCATCTGTAGTATTGTATATATAAGTGATTGCCGAGCTGTCAATATTGTATGCGTCCCTTTAAAATCGCAATAATAATTCCGAACTTCCCGTCTGCCATCTGTAGTATTGTATATATAAGTGATTGCCGAGCTGTCAATATTGTATGCGTCCCTTTAAAATCGCAATAATAATTCCGAACTTCCCGTCTGCCATCTGTAGTATTGTATATATAAGTGATTGCCGAGCTGTCAATATTGTATGCGTCCCATTCAAATGGCACTAATACTGAATAACTTCCGGCTGTCATCTGTAGTATTGTATATATAAGTGATTTTATATCTGACAATATTGTATGCGTCCCATAAAAATTGCACGAATACTGAATAACTTCCGGCTGTCATCTGTAGTATTGTATATATAATTGATTTGCGATCTGACAATATTTCTTAATTGTCCCATTGAAATCTCCATAATAATGCTGTTCAAAAGTGTGGTTTACGTATATGTTGTATTGTAGTATTGAGTGTTAAAGTTCCTAAAGGGGCGGTACAGTGGTGAATCTGTGATGTGTATGGTTGAATCTTGTAATGACGTCATGATATTATTAACCTGCCTATGTAGTTCTGAAATCCTCATTGTGTTGTTGTATTGTGCTACATTGTTATTGTGTGCTGAATAAAATCTAAATGTGTGCTTTGTGGTTGCGTGATGGGTGATGCGTGTTATGTGCATGTACGTATATATTGTGATTGTGTCCCACATATGCTGACTTCTATATAGCGGTCTGGCATTGTTGTTCCTTCCCATAAAGTGACATCTGTAATCTGGTGTAATGATGTTCGTGTTGTACGTAATTCCTAATGGTTTCTGGTGATGGAATCATGATGTTAAAAGTACAGTAAAATCCATATGTTGTGTTTTGTGATTCCTAGAGAGAATGTAATGTGTTTTTACCCCATCATTTGAATGCACATGTATGAGTGAATGTTAAACGTAATGTATGTGCATCCATGAGTGATTATGTGTTAAGCCTATGTAGATATGCAGTTGCTGCAAGCATATGAGTTGAATAACTGAAATGCAATAATAAAGGTAAATGAGAGATGTTTCCCATTGTGTAGTGTTTGTGAATCCAGAAATGTGTATTGAATTTTATTTTAATTGTAAATGTAATTTTATTGAAATAATAATGTGTTACTAGTGATGGGGATTTGTAGTTGATGTAATCTAAAAGTGTTAAAAATATTTATGGTGTGGTGAATATTTAATATTAAAAACCATAAGTCCACCATAGGGAAATAGTCATTTCTTGATCTATTTATCATAGCTGGGTCTAACGCATGAAATCATGTATTTTCTAGCGCTGGTATTTGGAGTTTTTCAGTCTACGCTATTTGCGTGCGTTAGGGAAATGAGGGTTTCGCGTGCACGAGCACGTCTTCCCAATAGAAGTCAATGGAGGCTCCAAAGATTTCTATTTTTTTTTTCTAAGACTGGTTTTCCTCGTAAAGTGAGTGACGTCATGATCTTGTGTGAAAAAGTAAATAAATCGTGTTCTTTTTGTAATAAATAAATATTTTGTGTATGTCATGTGGTGCATATTGTTTGTATGCATCGATGAGTGTATGTTTGTGATAATGTTATTCGTTAGATGTAGGTATATGAGGGTCTTTTCCCGTATGTCCATGTAAGTCAATGGGAAAATGGATTTGTGTGGATTTTTTTCAAACACCCGAGATCTCGCAACTTTAATCCTTTGTATTTTAACGAAAAAAAAATAAATAAGAAAAATAAAGATAGTGTTGTGTTTGTATGAGTGTAAGTGTACTTTGTGTAATATTTGTTTTGTGATTCGTGGATGTTTTTTTTGGCGGTATATGTTTACTACTGGGTCTGAGGTGGCGGTAGAAAGGTGAGCGTTAGGTGTATTTTGAGTGGCGGTAAATAAACTCTAAATACCGGAGTGCGTAAGAAACCAGCGTTAGGAGCCTCTAACGCTGGTTTTTACGGCTAACGCCGAACTCTAAATCTAGGCCAAAGTCATTTTACATTGACTCACATAGACATACATGAACATACACTCATTTAGCTACATCTCCGTACAAATATCATCACATCCATACATAATTCGCTACATACAAACAATATAAAGCAGATTACATACACAAAACATATTTTAATTATGAAATTAGCATGTACTTTTTCACAGAATGACATGACGTCACTCACTTTGCGCTCAACAGGAGTGTTGGAAGTTTTTTTCTTTCAATTTCTCTCCTCCATTGACTTTTATGGGGAATTCCGTAAGGCACGCAATAATTTTCTCTTTTTAAACTCGTAATACGGGCAGTCTACGGTGTGCGCTAATTCATTAATTCTTCTTGTGTAGGTCCCGCAATGACAAATTGATCACAAAATATACTATTTGACACTGTAGTTATGTGTTTTACATATGTGAACATCAATACAGGGTCAAAATCATTTAGGAAATTACATTACATCAACTATAAATCACGATCAATTATATCATGACAAATAGGAAATCATTTTCAAGAATTAACACATATTTATCCCTTTGAGTGCTAAGCACTTTCCCACCTGGGTGCTAAGGTTTTTTTTATTTTATATTTTTAAAAATATATATTTGTTTACTTTTTTTTTTATTTATTTCAGATCCCCAAGACTTACACTGTTGGAAAGGTTAGGCGATGGGTCTTGGGGGTCTGTAGCTGCTTAGATGCCTGAGATACAGGCTTCTAAGCAGCATGCCCCCTGCTCCTATATTTAACATTGTTAATGTTAAATAAAGTTGCACGGTGACGTCATCTCGTTATTGCGCGTGACATCACCACGCAAAACGGGAAGCCCTGCGATGCCTGGCATTATGTAGCACCGATCGCCGGGGTAGGAGCGGGTGGGAGCCCCCAGATCTCCCTCAAGTTGGGAGAGTGCTAGTGACGGCTCTGAGCCGTTATTAGCACCAGAGTGGGAAACTCTGTGACGGCTCAGAGCCGTGATTAGCACTCAAGGGGTTAAAGGAACATAAAACACCATTTTTAGATTTCATTATTCAGAAAGAGTAGGCAGTTTTAAACAATTTTCTTATTTACGTCTATTATATCATTTGATTTATTCTCTTCATATCCTTTGATGAACAGCATTTATAGATAGGCTCAGTAGATGATGATTGGTGGCTGCACATAGATGCCTTCTGTGATTGCCTCACCCATGTGCATTGCTATTTCTTCAACAAAGGATATATAAACAATGAAGCTATTTAGATCATAGAAGTACATTGGAATGTTGTTTAAAATTGTATTCTCTGTCTGAATCATGAAAGATAAATTATGGCGTTAGTGTCACTTTAAGATGAACATAATATACCAATTGGGAATTTCGTATAATTCAAATATTTCATTAGAAAATATTTTATTTGTCGCTTTTTTGAAGGAACAACAATGCTATACTGCTTTTATAAATGAACATATGTGGGAGATAATCACAATATATACATATATGTACATAACACACATCACACAACAACAAAACACATATTTATCTTTTAAATTATCACACAATAATAATGTTGCAAACTAGAACAAGAGAAGGAAGATTTGGAAAGTAGACAGGCATGCAGGTAATATGACGACATCATTCTAAGCTTGAACCATAGGGATTGTATCATTAGGACTTTACTGCCTCTTTAATCAGTTTCTCACTCAATATTACATATACGTAGACGAGAGGGTTCATTATTCTTCATTATTATTGCTATTTCAATGGTACACGTAAAATATTGAAATATCACCAATCACATATATTTAATAATATATATGTCAGTCTTTACTTTATTGTTTTGCAACAATATTGCAGCAACATTGCTCAATCAGATTCTATGCCATGTCTATGCAAACATTATACACAAGTATGCACTTTGAATCATGTTAGCGTGGACTCGTGGTTTTTAATATAACATCGCGTTTAATAAGTATTTGTTACGCATATGAACAAACATTACGAAGATGCACTGTATATGTTATATTTTACACTTTAACACTTTCACATTATGATTTATTGGGGAAAAACAAAGTTTCAACAAACACACCAAAAAAATGCCCACTTTGAAAGCATTCGGGCTGCTCAGATACAATCAAGTGTATACAATCAGCAATCATTACGAACACTCCACCATTGGACATTTTGCACTATAAATCACCCATACACCATGGCCAATACGTCCCTTATGACCGACATTGTATCAAAACACTTTTGTGTGTATGCATACCTTGTTACTCATTTTGTGTTTGCTCTGCTATTTGGCTTGTGCTGCTTGGCTCTGCAAATATGGACAACCCCCAGCTAGATTGTGTCGGTGCTGTTGGACAACATGTACAACAGACTCAGGCGTGGCCGGCGCTTTGAAGAGGAGCATGTGGAACGCCTGAGGATTAGAGCTCCTCCTGTTCACAGGGTGAGGCTCACCTTGGATAACATGAGCGATGCTGAATTTTTTGACAAATATAGGCTCAATAGACAGCAGCTATTGAGCCTTAGTGATGTACCTTATTTGGAGCCAAGCAGACATATGCACACTGCAATCCCTGGCATATCCAAGACGCTTTGCTGTATACATGTCCTGGCATCCGGAAGCTTTCAATCCGTAGAGGGGTACATATCTGACTTGTCGCAAGGCACCTTCTCTGTGGTTTTTGAAACGTTTCTGAACACCATGAAAAGAATTTGTAGGCTTTTTGTAGGATTCCCTCAAACTGGGGATGATTGGAGATGCCTCAAGAGGGAATTCTATGGAATAGCTGAAATGCCAAATGTTCTGGGAGCAATAGATTGCATCCATATTGTTCTGCGGGCTCCAGCAGCAGAGGGTCCCTTCCGAAATCGCAAACACTCTGGCAACAGGTTGAGGATTTTCTTATACACAAATGCTTTGTATCATTTTCTTTTTCTTTCTTTAAATGTATTTTTTCATCTTATTATTTATCAGATATTTGTAATATTGACATTTTGTAATGTTAATTATTTATAGGTGATTCGGGTTACATGAGCCGGAAATGGCTCATTACGCCTCTACGTAACCCCACCGACGAGGCACAGGAGCGCTACAATCTGGCAAACAGGCGAACCAGGGCTGCAGTGGAACGGATGTTTGGGCTCCTCAAAATGCGCTTTTAATGTCTGGATAGGTCAGGAGGAGCCCTCCAATACAGCCCTAGGAAGGTGGTGAAGATCATTATAGGATCGTGTTGCCAGCTATATCTTATCTGTATAGTTCTGCTAGAATTTTATCTTCTTCAGGCTTGATGGTAACATCCAAATAATTTATGGATTTACTCTCCAAGTGGAAGGTAAATTGTAAGTTCAAATAATTTCTGTTAAGAAACCCAACAAATTCCTCTGCAAGCACACTGTCTCTACGCCAGACAAACAGAAGATCATCTATGTATGTGGCATAGAAGGTGAAATTTTGCCCCCATCACAGTGCCACATGTTTGAAGTTAGAATTCAGAATTGAATTGGAAGAAATTGTGTGTTAGAAGAAACCTCAATGCTTCTAGTACAAATTCAATCAAATCAAATGCAAATGTACTTTTAAGTAAAAGATGGTATTCCACTGCTTTTATTTATTAACTCATGGGGAATACATGAATATAGGGACAAGACATCCACTGTTAGCCACATATTATCCTTATTCCAGTACTTATCTTTTAGTTTTTGTAATATACAGTATTTGTTGTGTCCTTAAGGTACCCTGGGAGTGACTGTATATAGGGCTGGAGAAGGTTATCTACCCATTCACCCAGCCTCTCTCCCAGTGAGTCTACACCTGAAACAATTGGCCTACCTGGGGGAGAGACTGGATTTTTATGGTCCTTAGGTACTATCCTGAAATTGGCAGTGACTGGAGTGGGGTTGTAGAGGCAGTCACAAAGTTCTTTATCTAAGATACCTAGGTGAAGGCCCCAATCTAGTAGTTTACATAATTCCCTTTGATATGTTATTCTTGGGTCCCCTTTAAGTTTACAGTATGTGTTGGTATCACTAAGTTGTCTCATTACTTCTAAGTAGTAATCTTGCTTATTCTGGATAACTATGGAACCTCCTTTATCTGATGGAGTAATAGCTAAAAGATAATTTTTTTGGAGATTTGTTAAAGCTATTTTCTGTTTTTTGGTCAGATTATGTCTGTATTTCTTACAAGAACCTTTCCCCTTAAAGGGACATTATACACTCATTTTTTCTTTGCATAAATGTTTTGTAGAGGATCTATTTATATAGTCCATAAAGTTTAAAAAAAAAATGTATGGTTTTGCTTATTTTTAAATAACATCGCTCTGATTTTCAGACTCCTAACCAAGCCCCAGAGTTTTAGGAGAATACCGTCAGCTACCTACTCCAGCTTGCTACTAAATGTATAAAGGGTCTTTTCATATGCAAAAGAAGGGGGGGAGGGGGGTGTCTTATTTCCCACTTGCAGTGGGCTTTCCAGCTATATATTTAATCTAGCTCTATATATACATAACAATAATGTATAAATAATTAAGGTGTAGAGTATTAAGTAAAAATTGGCAATGAAACTGGAGGAATGTCTCTTGCAACATTCAAGAAGTGAGCAACTGGCAATTAGGGGGTTAAAGAAAAAGAAGGCGTAGAAAAAATGCTTTATAAGGCAACAGATCGATCAATCAGGTATCTTGAGAAAGGATGAATGCCGAAACGCATAGAAACCTGATTCTAAACAAGGAGAGCAGTGAGAACTTACTAATCGGAGAGGCTCCAGAGAGGAAAATTGCTGGCCAAGAGACCCAAGGTTTCTCGAGAGAGGCAACCGGCAGTCACAGAGGCCGGGTTGGGAGCACTCGCAAAGGGCACAAGTGAGCCGAAGTAAACCCCGGAATTTCCTGTGAGTACAACTAAAGTGGATTTCCATAACTGAGGAGTGAAGAAATACCCGAAGAGGAGACCCTATCGGAACATCCGGTAAACGGGGGCTGGAAGTCACAGCACTCCAACCGAACCATCTGTCCGATGAGGGAGGATTTTGAAACAGTGCACTGTTGAACCGGAGGAGACAACACAAAATATCAAAAACCGTATGTACATACTTTAAGTCAACACTGGCTATTCACAAGTATACAGCTGATTTCCACTCAAACACTGAGATTACGAGTTTTGCGTTAGGATGGCGTTGCTAACGAGCCTTTTTTTCCCACCGCTCCCTTAAGACAACGCTGGTATTACAGGATTTTTTAAACCTGGCGTTAGCCGCAAAAAGGTGAGCATTGAGCAAAATTTAGCTCCACATCTCACCTCAATACCAGTGTTGCTTAAGTCAGCGGTGAGCTGGCTAAACGTGCTTGTGCACAATTTCCCCATAGGAAACAATGGGACTGAGCTGGCTGAAAAAAAAACTAACACCTGCAAAAAAGCAGCGTTCAGCTCCTAACGCAGCCCCATTGTTTCCAATTGGGAAATTAATTTTATGTCTGCACCTAACACCCTAACATGAACCCCGAGTCTAAACACCCCTAATCTTACACTTATTAACCCCTAATCTGTCACCCCCGCTATTGCTGACCCCTACATTATAATTATTAACCCCTAATCTGCCGCTTCGGACACCGTCGCCACCTACATTATACTTATGAAACCCTAATCTACTGCCCCCAACATCGCCGATACCTACATTATATTTATTAACCCCTAATCTGCCCCCCCAATGTCGCTGCAACTATATTAAATTTATTAACCCCTAATCTGCCGCCGCAAACGTCGCCGCCACTATTATAAATTTATTAACCCCTAAACCTAAGTCTAACCCTAACCCTAAATAAAATTGTAGCTATCTTAGGATTTATATTTATTTTACAGGCAACTTTGTATTTATTTTAACTAGGTACAATAGTTATTAAATAGTTATTAACTATTTAATAGCTACCTAGTTAAAATAATGACAAATATACCTGTAAAATAAATCCTAACCTAAGTTACAATTACACCTAACACTACACTATCATTAAATAAATTACCTTAATTACCCACAATTAATTACAATTAAATTCAATAAACTAAAGTACGGGGAAAAAAAACACTAAATTACAGAAAATTAAAAAAGAATTACAATTTTTTTAAACTAATTACACCTACTCTAATCCCCCTAATAAAATAAAAAAGCCCCCCAAAATAATAAAAATCCCTACCCTATACTAAATTACAAATAGCCCTTAAAAGTGCCTTTTGTAGGACATTGCCCCAAAGTAATCAGCTCTTTTACCTGAAAAAAAAGACAATACCCCCCCAACATTACAACCCACCACCCACACACCCAACCCTACTCTAAAACCCACCCAATCCCCCTTAAAAAAAACCTAACACTAATCCCTTGAAGATCACCCTACCTTGAGATGTCTTCACCCAGCCTGGCACAAGTGGACCGCTAGAGGGGCAGAAGTCTTAATCCGATCCGGGTAGAAGAGGTCCTCCAAGTGGCAGAAGTCTTCATCCAGAATAGAATGCAAGCTGTTCCAATCAGCTAATAGAATGCAAGCTCAATCCAATTGGCTAATTGGATCAGCCTATAGGATTGAACTTCAATCCTATTGGCTGATTGCTTCAGCCAATAGGATTTTTTCTACCTCAATTCCGATTGGCTGATAGATTCCTATCAGCCAATCGGAATTAAGGTAGGAAAAATCCTATTGGCTGAAGCAATCAGCCAATAGGATTGAAGTTCAATCCTATAGGCTGATCCAATCAGCCAATTGGATTGAGCTTGCATTCTATTAGCTGATTGGAACAGCCAATAGAATGCGAGATCAATCCTATTGGCTGATTGCATCAGCCAATAGGATTTTTCCTACCTTAACTCCGATTGGCTGATAGGATTCTATCAGTCAATCGGAATTGAACGGACGCCATCTTGGATGATGTCACTTAAAGGAACCTTCATTCTTCAGTCACCATTGGATGGAAGAGGATGCTCCGCGTTGGATGTCTTCAAGATGGACCCGCTCCGCTCCGGATGGAAAAAGATAGAAGATGCCACCTGGATGGAGACTTCTGCCGATCTGGAGGTCCTCTTCTGGCCGGATCGGATGAAGACTTCTGCCCCTCTGGACATCCACTTGTGCCCGAATGGGTGCAGATGGCTCAAGGTAGGGTGATCTTAAAGGGGGTAGTGTTACGTTTTTTTAAGGTGGGATTGGGTGGGTTTTAGAGTAGGGTTGGGTGTGTGGGTGGTGGGTTGTAATGTTGGGGGGGGTATTGTCTTTTTTTTTACAGGTAAAAGAGCTGATTACTTTGGGGCAATGCCCCACAAAAGACCCTTTTAAGGGCTATTTGTAATTTAATATAGGGTAGGGAATTTTATTATTTTGGGGGGCTTTTTTATTTTATTAGGGGGATTAGATTAGGTGTAATTAGTTTAAAAAAATTGTAATTCTTTTTTTATTTTCTGTAATTTAGTGTTTGTTTTTTTGTACTTTAGTTTATTTTATTTAATTGTAGGTAATTGTAGGTAATTTATTTAATTAATTTAATGATAGTGTAGTGTTAGGTGTAATTGTAATTTAGGTTAGGATTTATTTTACAGGTACATTTGTACTTATTTTAACTAGGAAGTTATTAAATAGTTAATAACTATTTAATAACTATTGTACCTAGTTAAAATAAATACAAAGTTGCCTGTAAAATAAAAATAAATCCTAAAATAGCTACAATGTAACTATTAGTTATATTGTAGCTAGCTTAGGGTTTATTTTATAGGTAAGTATTTAGTTTTAAATAGGATTAATTTATTTAATTGTAGTAAATTTATTTAGATTTATTTAAATTATATTTAAGTTAGGGGGGTGTTAGGGTTAGGGTTAGACTTAGGTTTAGCGGTTAATAACTTTATTATAGTGGCGGCAACGTTGGCGGCAGCAGATTAGGGGTTTATAAATTTTATATAGTTGCAGCAACTTTTGGGGGGCAGATTAGGGGTTAATAAATATAATGTAGGGTTCGGCGATGTTGGGGGCATCAGATTAGGGGTGCATAAGTATAATGTAGGTGGCGGCGGTGTCCGGAGCGGCAGATTAGGGGTTAATAATATAATGTAGGTGGCGACGATGTTGGCAGCGGCAGATTAGGGGTTAATAAGCGTAAGATTATGGGTGTTTAGACTCGGGGTTCATGCTAGGGCTCGTTAGCACCGCACAGCCTTACCGACAAAAACTCGTAATCTAGCCGTTAGTTATTTGTCCTATTATATTATTTTATTAAGTTTTATGAGCTTCATAAATCATATTTATCATAATAAAAACAATCTTGTAATTAAAATGTTATATTTATTCTTTATTTATTAATGTCATTTCTAATAAAAGTGATTTTATGTGGATAATTCTTAAGTGATGCTGACAACAGTTATTAATTTATAGATATACATTTATAAGGTACTTTTTAATATCTAATTTTGTTTTAATCAATATACACATATAACATATTTAAAACAGATTATAATCTGAATGTTGACAGCACATATATTCCAATTTTCATGAAATCTTATTGTAGTAGTAGAACATAAGAAATCACTGTGTGTAATGCACACATATTTTAGATGAATAATCTCTTTCTATGATGTTTTATTATATTTTATTATCAAACTATATATTGCTATAGGTAACCTATAATGTATAAACAATACACATGTTCGTGATGTATATAGTAGCATTATTTCTATGTTAAACCTTGATGCTTCCTAAATATTTCCTAATCTTACTATTCTAATGAAATATATATTTATTAACAAAAATGGATTATATTTCACATATCATATTATTATGTTATCCAGCGTTACATTATGTAAAGCTGTGCATTATATTTAACAATATAGCACATGCTAGTTTTTGCAATAGAAATAAAATTGTTATTGACATGCAAAGGTATAAATTCCATAATTTGATTGGATCACGTTGTTTCGCGACAATGGATGTGCCATGTTGCATAAGACGTCACATGCAAAGGTGTCAATTCCGTAATTTGATTGAATCACGTTGTTCTGTGACATCGGATTCTCCATGTTGCGTAAGACGTCACATGCAAAGGTGTTAATTCTGTAATTTTATTGGATCATGTTTTTCCGCGATATTGGATGCGCCATGTTTGCGAATGAGAACACAAGTTTAAAACCATGATTTTCTGAATTTATAGATTGTGTCAATCTTTTACATTGTTGAAACATAGATGATAAAAGATTTAAAATATTTCAATTGATGGCTGTCTCGTGGAAGAAACTAATGAAGTCAATGTGTTGTTGATCCCGAATATATTTTGAGGCAAATGATACTACATGAATGTTCTGCAATGAATATACTCCTTCTTGTTTAATATGTTTATCAACAATATTTTCACATTAACAAATAATTTGTGTGTTGTGTTTAATTGTATACATTTTAATTTCCGCAACATGCGCATTTGTATTTGAAGTCATTTTTCAATAGGCATTCAACTATATCATATGATATATAAATGATATTTTAATTGTGTAACATATAATAAATCATGTATACTTTTTAGAGATGTTATGTCCTGATATTTATTATTAATTTAAATGCTTAATAGCGTGTCATGTATTGATTCAACATTGTTGTTATTCAAATAATAAAGCACTGTGAACATGAAATTCAAATGTAACTCTTAAAGGGACATGAAACCCTAAATGTATCTTTCATTAGTTATGTAGAACATACAATTTTAAACAACTTTCCAATTTATTTCTATTATCAAATGTGTTTCATTCTCTTGGTATAATCTGTTGAAGGAGCATCAATACACATGGGTGAGGCAATGACAATCGGTATATATATATATATATATATATATATGCAGCCACCAATCAGCAGATAGAAGCTATGTTTTTGCTGCTCCTGAGTTTTCCTAGATAAACCTTTCAGCAAAGGATAACAAGATAATGAAGCAAATTTAATAATATATAAGTAAATGTGAATGTTGTTATGCTCTGTCAAAATCATGAAAGAGAAATTGCTGCTTTCATGCAACTTTTAAATGAAATAGATTTTTAAAATATGTAAAACACTTTAAGCTAGTTTTCAAAAATGCACTTTATTTTACGTATTCAATTGTCAACACATCGAGAAAAATATGGCATACAGGCTTTTTAAAAAAATACAATATTTGCTTTATTTAACAAACACATGTAGATATACCAATAAGCCATAAGAAATAGTATATGTTCTTGTTTAAGCTATGTTGTTTGCATCAACACAGTGATATGCCATCATGTATAATTGTAATGGTTGTTGGTTTGTATTAGAACACATTTGGACATCACATAAAAAAAAACAATCAATCTAATCAACAAGGACAACTTGTGATGATGTTGTCTCAACACATTCTGCAATCAATCTGCCTCCATTGACCCAGTCCCATAGAAGCCTATTAAATACAGGGTGTGCTCCACAAGTGTAAGAAGAGAACATCATCACATAACTATCATTTACACATTAACTTTAAATTAAAAAGGATAATATATAAACATAATTACTTCTTCCTCCTTCCCAAGACAGTGAGGCTCTGGTGTGGTCAAATGCCTCCTCAGAAGTGTCTTCATTGGAGATGGTTGGGGAAGAGGGGGAGGAGGAGTATTGTGAGTGATTGGGGATTGACCAGGCAGAGTAGGAGATGGAGGAGGCCCAGGAGATAATGGTCCAGGAGCTGATGGTCCAGACTCTTGTGGTCTTCCCATTTCTGGATATGGTCTGCTTGTCACCTCCCGAAGGACCTGAAATATGTTTGAAATATGTTTTTTAGAGCATTTACAATATTTGTTTCTCCTGCTATCAGGGTGTTCACTGTGTTGATGATAAACTGTGTGCGTGCCTGTTGTGCCCTCTGGGAGTCCTGCATTTCCTGTAGGAAGAGCCTCATCAGCTCCACCTGGGGCATTGTGGGGGGGGATGTTCTCGTCAGGGGGAGCTGCTGCACGGCGAGCTGCTGCACAGGGGGCTGCTGCTGCAGGGATATCTTCTGAACGTGGGGCTTCTGCAGGGGTATCTTCTGCAGGGGTATCTTTCTGTTCTCTCCAAAGGTGGCATGTCACCTTCTGCACCACTTTCATGTCTGGGTGAAGGAGGAGCATGTACCTGCTGTGTTTCCTCCTCACCAGCCTCAGACTCTGTATATTTTAAAATTAAAGAAATAAGAGATATTAGCACAGTTCCAAATAAAGATGTAAATGTTATATTTGAAAGTGTATTAATGAGGCTGCCTTAGTAATTCAATATTATCTAAAAGAAATCAATACGATTTACGTATTTGAAAACCCGTCTTTTGGATATCTAGATGGTCAATATTAATGTATTTTTGTGTGCATCTTAAATATGTTTAAATGCACACATAATCTGGAGACTAGATACTAATGTGATAGCTTTTCTTCAAATCCAACTTTCTCAAGGTAATTCTGAATGCATTTTCGGAATAATGTTTAAAAAAGCGTAATTGCATTAGTCATATCCATAATTTATTTTGAGTGTAAATGAGTTATGAGGTGGATGAAAAGAGATTAGTAAATGTCCTTACCAGCAGATGAGAGGAGAAAGTTCCCGGTATCGATCCCTCCTTCGATTCCGACTAGGACCACCTTGGAGATGTTGGGATGCAGCATTTTCTCCCAGTGGCTGTAGACGAATGTCTGCTCCAGCCCGCCAACGGTCCCGGTATTGGCTTGCCTCTCCCTCAACTTTTTTTCTTGAGTTCGCTTTTGCAGTCCCGGTAGACGGTGCTGTTTAGATTTTACATCCCTCCTGAACTTCCCCACTGCATTGGGAGCATCCCTGATCTCCAGCCACAACCTTTTCTTCTCTGAAGGAGTGGCCTTCGGTGCCAGCAGCCTCCTAGCCCTCTCCATATAGGCTATTATAAGGGCCTCCTTCTCCTCCCTGGTATACCTCTCCTCCCTCTGCCTGGGCTTCCCCTGTGATGTGAGCCTCTGTTCTCCAGACTGTATTGTGCCCTCACTGCGCTCCTGCCTTGTCCCACTGGGCCAAGCCACTTGTTCATCTTCAACAATGTGGCTGTGCCCACCCACCCTGACCTCTCCCCCTTCCTCTCCCCCTTCCTCTTTAGTTCCTCTCCCCCTTCTCCCTCTTCCTCTGCCCCTTCCTTTCCTACTCTCCTCCCTAATCTTCTCTCTAATCTCCTCAATCTCCTGCTTTATCTCGTCCCTAATCTGCTGCCTAATCTCCTCCATAATCTTGTCCCTAATCTCTTCCCTACTCCTCCTTCCCGCCATACCTTTTCAGAAGGTAGAGTGTATGTAGGGTTACTGGTATATGTATGGATGTATTGAATGTGTTTGCGTGTAAAGGAAAGTAAATATGTTTATGTGTAAGGAATGAAAAACAAAGCAGCACTTGCACACTCACCCAGACAGATTTGTACACAAACTCTCTCTCATACTCTATTTCTCTCTATCTCTCTCTCACTATCTCTCTCACACTATCACTCTCTCACTATTTCTCTCTCTCTCTCTCTCACACTATCTCACTATCTCTCTCTCACTATCTCTCTCTCTCACTCACTCACTATCTCTCACTATCTCTCTCTCTCTCTCTCTCACTCACTATCTCTCACTCTATCTCTAACTATCTCTAACCTCCAACGCCTAGACCTGTACCTGTCTCTAAAAAAGCAATACAGTCAAGGTAGCCATGTTCAGAACGTGCTTATATACCCTATGTAAATGCTTAATGATGTACCGGTTTGCAAAGTAATCGAGGTCCAGGTGTGCTGTAGTGAAGATTTGTATGTGTGCAATGTGGAGCAGTTGTTTGAATTTGCGCATGCTCAGATTGAGTTTCTAAATCCACATATGTTTTTTAGGGAATGTGTATAAGGCAATGATGTCATAGTGATAATTTGCATAGCATTATCATAATTTAGTATTGTAAAATCCAAATTATGATTTTTGATCGTATCATATTTATTAACTGTTCTAAATATTTATTTTTACAAATCTTTCCTAATCGCCAATGTGAATGTTTGGTTTGTGTATAAGTGTGTAATAATTTTTTCTTGTTCTTTTGCTCCGTGATGCAGATCCAAATGTATTTTTTGAATCCTCATTTTGTGCAAATGTTATGCAGTATTTGTTGTAAATTATTATAAATGTTGAATGCGAATCTGCTATATTGTGTGAGCGATTGTTGTTTGTACATTTGACATGATTATTATTTGTGTCCATTAAGTTGTATGTATAATGTGACAGAGTAATGTGTAGTTCTCGTGATATTGAGTGTTAGATGAAAAATCTGTTTATTTTTCAGTTTGCATTGATCCCTATGGGGGAATCCATTACACGGCCATGATTACACAAGTGAAATAAACCCGGTATTCGTGTTGATGCGAGGCATAACAACGTTCTTTTCAGACTTGTAATACCTACATTACAAAGAGTGCGCAATAAACATTACACATGCGCTATCTGCACACAGCCATAACGCAAAACTCGTAATCTACCCGAATGTGACCTTGTTGATTTTTTCTTGTTACCTACAAAAACTGTAACCAAAATATCCTGAGATTTTGAACATAACTGTTCTGAGCATAAACAGATGTTCAGTAATCTTCCCTTTAGCTACAAGTTACAATGGAAATGTGCTTCTCATAACACTGCTCTGTATTATCAGTACAGCCTTGATTTGTTGAATTAACCTAAACCTCTTATAGAAAAACATGTGAACAGGACATATAGTCATGTAACATAAGAGGGTATAAGTTTAAAATTAGTCTGCTCAAAAAATAAACTAGTACAAAATAATTGATTCAATGAAAGTGATGGAAAGAGGGACAGTCTACTCCAGAATTTCCATTGTTTAAAAAGATAGATAATCTCTTTATTACCCATTTCCCTGTTTTGCATAACCAGCAGGGTTATATTAATACACTTTTTACCTCTGTGATTACTTTGCATCCAAGCCTCTGCAGACTGCTTCCTTATTTCAACTTCTTTTGACAGACTTGCATTTTAGCCAATCAGTGCAGACTCATAAATAACTCCACGGGATTAAAAACAATGTTATCTATATGGCACGCATGAACTAGCACTGCCTAGCTGTAAACAAATTGTCAAAATGTACTGAGACATGAGGCGGCCTTCAAGGGATTCGAAATTAGCATATGAGTCTGCCTAGATATAGCTTTCAACAAAGAATACCAAGGGAACAAAACACATATTATGATAAAATATATTGGAATGTTTTTTAAAATTGCATGCCCTATCTGAATCATGAAAGATAAATTTTGACTACACTGTCCCTTTAATATTATATCTGTCCCAGATTTACATTCCAATCCATCAAGTGGATTGGAATGTAAATCTAGATCTTGCATTATCAACACCACTTTTTTGTATATTTTCACAATTTTAACTTAAAGTACTTAATAAACATTTGTTATTATTTTTACATTGTTGTCAAAAACACATACGGCTAGATTACGAGTTTTGTCGGTAAAGCTATGCGGTGCTAACGCTTAGTTTATGCTCACGGCTCACCTACAAACAACGCTGGTATTACAGGTTTTTACAAACCCGGCGTTAGCCTCTAAAAAGTGAGCGGAGAGCAAAATTTAGCTCCACATCTCACCTCAATACCAGCGCTGCTTACGGTAATGGTGAGCTGGCTAAACGTGCTCATGCACGATTTCCCCATAGGAATCAATGGGGCAGATCCGGCTGAAAAAAAAAAACAAAACAAAAAAAAAAGCAGCATTCAGCTCCTAACGCAGCCCCATTGATTCCTATGGGGTAATACATTTTATGTCTACACCTAACACCCTAACATGAACCCCGAGTCTAAACACTATCTTACACTTATTAACCCCTAATCTGCCGCCCCCGACATCACCGACACCTGCATTATATTAGTAACCCCTAATCTGCCGCTCCGGACACCGCTGCCACCTACATTATACCTATGAACCCCTAATCTGCTGCTCCCAACATCGCCGACACCTACATTATATTTATTAACCCCTAATCTGCCCCCCCAATGTTGCCGCAATGATATTAAATTTATTAACCCCTAATCTGCCGCCGCAAATGTCGCCGCCACTATAATAAAGTTATTAACCCCTAAACCTAAGTCTAACCCTAACCCTAACAACCCCCTAACTTAAATATAATTTAAATATATCTCAATAAAATAACTATAATTAAATAAATTATTCCTATTTAAAACTAAATACTCACCTATAATGCAGCCCCATTGATTCTTATGGGGTAATACATTTTATGTCTACACCCAACACCCTAACATGAACCCCGAGTCTAAACACTATCTTACACTTATTAACCCCTAATCTGCCGCCCCCGACATCACCGACACCTGCATTATATTAGTAACCCCTAATCTGCCGCTCCGGACACCGCTGCTACCTACATTATACCTATGAACCCCTAATCTGCTGCTCCCAACATCGCCGACACCTACATTATATTTATTATATACCCCCCAACATTAAAACCCACCACCCACACACCCAACCCTACTCTAAAACCCACCCAATACCCCCTTAATACCCTTAATACCCCCTTAATAAAACCTAACACTAACCCCTTGAAGATCACCCTACCTTGAGACGTCTTCACCCAACCGGGCAGAAGTCCTCAACGAAGCCGGGCGAAGTGGTCCTCCAGACGGGCAGAAGTCTTCATCCTATCCGGGCAGAAGAGGACCTTCAGACGGGCAGAAGTTTTCATCCATCTTCTATCTTCATCCATCCGGAGCGGAGCATGTCCATCTTCAAGCCAGCCGACGTGGAGGGTCAACTTTCAACGACATCCAACAGAAGAATGAAGGTTCCTTTAAATGAAGTCATCCAAGATAGCGTCCCTTGAATTCCGATTGGCTGATAGGATTCTATCAGCCAATCAGAATTAAGGTAGGAAAAATCCTATTGGCTGATGCAATAAGCCAATAGGATTGAAGTTCAATCCTATTGGCTGATCCAATCAGCCAATAGGATTGAGCTCACATTCTATTGGCTGTTCCAATCAGCCAATAGAATGCAAGCACAATCCTATTGGCTGATTGCATCAGCCAATAGGATTTTTCCTACCTTAATTCCGATTGGCTGATAGAATCCATTTAAAGGAACCTTCATTCTTCAGTTGGATGTCATTGGAAGAGGATGCTCCGCGTCGGCAGGCTTGAAGATGGACCCACACCGGATGGATGAAGATAGAAGATGCCGCCTGGATGAAGACTTCTGCCCGTCTGGAGGTCCTCTTCTGCCCGGATAGGATGAAGACTTCTGCCCGTCTGGAGGACCACTTCGCCCGGCTTCGTTGAGGACTTCTGCCTGGTTGGGTGAAGACATCTCAAGGAAGGGTGATCTTCAAAGGGTTAGTGTTACGTTTTATTAAGGGGGTATTGGGTGGGTTTTAGAGTAGGGTTGGGTGTGTGGGTGGTGGGTTTTAATGTTGGGGGGTATTGTATTTTTTTTTACAGGTAAAAGAGCTGATTACTTTGGGGCAATGCCCCGCAAAAGCCCTTTTAAGGGCTATTTATAATTTAGTGTAGGGTAGGGCTTTTTTATTTTGGGGGGCTTTTTTATTTTATTAGGGGGGGTAGATTAGATGTAATTAGTTTAAAAAACTTGTAATTATTTTATTATTTTCTGTAATTTAGTGTTTGTTATTTTTTGTACTTTAGTTTATTTTATTTTATTGTAATTAGTTTAATTTAATTTAGGTAATTAATTTAATGATAGTGTAGTGTTAGGTGTAATTGTAACTTAGGTTAAGTTTTATTTTACAGGTAAATTTGTCTTTATTTTAACTAGGTTAATAACTATTTAATAACTATTGTACCTAGTTAAAATAAATACAAACTTGCCTGTAAAATAAAAATAAACCCTAAGATGGCTACAGTGTTATTATTAGTTATATTGTAGCTAGCTTAGGTTTATTTTATAGCTAAGTATTTCGTTTTAAATAAGAATAATTTAGTTATTTGTAGTCATTTTATTTAGATTTATTTAAATTATATTTAATTTAGGGGGGTGTTAGGGTTAGGGTTAGACTTAGGTTTAGGTTAATAACTTTAATATAGTGGCGGCGACGTTGTGGGCGACAGATTATGGGTTAATAATATTTAACTAGTGTTTCGGAGGCGGGAGTGCGGCAGTTTAGGGGTTAATATATTTATTAAAGTGGCGGCGATGTCCGGTCGGCAGATTAGAAGTTAAAAATTTTATTACAGTGTTTGCGATGTTTGCAATGTGGGGGGCATCGGTTTAGGGGTTAATAGGTAGTTTAGGGGTGTTAGCGTACTTTTTAGCACTTTAGTTAAGAGTTTTATGTTACGGCGTTAGCCCATAAACTTTTAAATGCGGTAGGAGTCTTGACAGGAGAGGGTGTACCGCTCACTTTTTCCAAGACTCGTAATACCGGCGTTAGCAAAATCCCATTGAAAAGATAGGATACGCAATTGACGTAAGGGTATTTGCAGTATGCTCGAGTCGTGGAAAAAAAGTGAGCGGTACACCTGTACCTGCCAGACTCGTAATACCAGTGGGCATTAAAAAGCAGAGTTGGGATCTCTCAACGCTGCTTTTTAAGGCTAACGCAAGACTCGTAATCTAGGCGATAGTTTTCTTTACTTTGAAAGTATAATTCACTATTGATGTGTGTGAGTGATTTTCCTTTTCCATAAATGATATTTAACAGTAAATGTATTACTCAGCAAGCACTATACATCAAGAGATGTAAGTGAGTGACTATGTGTGAACGTATTTTAGTTGCATTTTAATTAATAAATATGCTCACATATACAATACATTTTAGAACAAAAAATATTTTGATTAATGGCCAATGTATTACATCAAACAAGTAATTTTAAATTTATACTCAAAATCCTGTTTCTTAGTCCTAATTAGCTGTAACTGCATCTCTTAGTCAATGAGGTGTTAACCTCTTTAAATATATGCACAGAAACTAGCCGTCTCTAACCCTCTGCTTATACAGTAGCTGTACCTCACTCTGTCAAACAACAACGATTCTAATGAACATCTCCTAACAAGATATTGATTCTAAATACACAGGAAACAGAGAAAATCTTCCTTACTAGTTGAATAAGTGGAAAATATGCTGTAGTTGTAATGTATAGTTTGTGAGAAAATATTAACAGGTCAACAAATCATTAGGAGTAATGATGCCTGAATTTAGAGACTATGAGGCCCATTTATCAAGCTCTGTATGGAGCTTGAGGGCCCGTGTTTCTGGCGAGTCTTCAGACTCGCCAGAAACAGCAGTTATGAAGCAGCAGTCTAAATACTGTTGCTTCATAACCCTGTCCGCCTGCTCTGAGCAGGCGGACAGAGATCACCACATTTCAACCCAATCGAGTACGATCGGGTTGATTAACACCTCCCTGCTGGTGGCCCATTGGCCGCGAGTCTGCAGGGAGCGGCATTGCGCCAGCAACTCTTGTGAGCTGCTAGTGCAATGCTGAATACTGAGAGCGTATTGCTCTCCGCATTCAGCGAGGTCTTGCACTGTCGGATCAGGTCCGCAAGACCTTTGATAAATAGGCCTCTATTACTATAACTTGTCCAAAATGTCTTGCATATTTCAGACCATTCTGCCAAAGTCTTTAGGGATAGTGAGGAATGAGATTCAATTGGTACTTTAAATTGTTGAAAGGGAATATTACACAATACCCTATTAATATTGAAAATCAATGCAAAAGATGAAATGCTAAACTATTCTACAGCTTCAATAATCAGTTTCCCCTGAGATTACATAATTTAAGACAACACATACATTTTGTACCATAACTCCGTAGCAATTTGTTAAGAACCAACATACTGTTATTTATATTCTAACAGCAAAGATGAGCTTAGCTCTTTTCCAGAGAGACGATGGATAAGAGACTGGATCAGCTTTTGTTCTAATGTAATTTTTTTTCTTTCTTCCCCAGGCTTTTTATTCCAGTACTATATGCAAGATGTCAATCCTCAAGGCATTTATGTTTCTTTTGTACCCACCTCAATAATCTATCATTCTGATTCTAATCTGAGTAAATAAAGTGATAAATAAATAATGAATCTGAGTATGTGTTTGTGGTTGTGTCTGTCTGTATGGATAGATATATGTAGACATGAAAATATATATACTGTGCGTGCATTTGACCACACTAAATGGATTTTTCACAGCATCATGCACTATATTTACTAGATAGTTACTAGATAGATAGACATTTTGGGGGGCTTACTCAGACTCTGAAACGCCCCCTATTTAATAAACATACCTTTTTTTACTCTTTTGTCCAGCACTCCAGTCATTGTCTCAATTGTCTCTATTGCGTGTAATAGAATAGAAGTAAGCTTTTTGCATGCATCAGGTAGTGCTCATATTAAAAGTTGAAATTAAAAAGTTTTTGCTCACTTGCTAACCCAAGCGCACAAAAAGACGAACTTTGAATAACGCAATCACGTTAACATATTCCCCCTATAGAGGTCAATGGAGCGCAAAAAGTGGGAAAGAAACCTAACGCATTTTTTCGAGTGCGCTACGATAACCCGACATTAAAATATTAATATTTCCTGTTCAAATGTTATTCACATAGCATAATCTGTTCTATTTACTCATAAATGCATATTTCTACATATAGCTGATAGTATTTTGGTACAATATATATCTATACCTAGGATTATGTCACCTTGCATTTGGTATAGCTCAGTTAACTTTATGACATTGGTCCGTTTTCTATTGTATTCAAAGAGGCCTAATTTATCAAGCCGTCAACTGTGCTGCATTCGAAGGCACCAACACGCTTGCCTGATATTGCCTAACATCGCGGCCGCTGACCTGAATACGCTCTCCATATTTAACAAAAAAGCAGTCAAAAATCGATCTCACTGCTATTCGGCTTTTTCACAGCTTTATTTATATACTGTCACTAAACACAGCCACTATACTCAAATGTTTAACCCCTATCCTGCTGCTCCCGGAACTCACCGCAATTAACAAAAGTTATTAACCCCTATCCCGCCGCTCCTGGACCACGCCGCTACCTACATTATGTTCTTAACCCCTAATCTTCTGACCCTACACCGCTGCCACCTACATTATGTTATTAACCCCTATCCCGCCGCTCACGGAGCCCACCGCAACTAAATAAATTTATTAACCACCAGCCCCCCACATCGCCATAAACTAAATTAACCTATTAACCCCTAAACCTAACAACCCGCTAACTGTACATTAAATATTACCTCATCCCTATCTTATAATAAATTTAAACTTACCTTTAGATTTAAATTAAACTATATTAAACTAATAATTAATATACCAAAACTAGACATGTGCATGGCTAAAAAATTTGGTTAGTTTTCGGTTCAGATCGATTCGGACTTTTCGAATTTCGGGTCGAATCGAATTCGGCAAAATTTGAATGAATTTGTTTCAGATTTATTCGGATTTGAATACATTCGTTTCGGATTTATTCGGATTCTAATAAATTCGGCTGAATTCGGCTGAATTCGGTTCGATTCGGTTCCGAAATTCGGTATGTTTTAGTACACTAACACCCATTTAGTACACTAACACCCATAAACTACCTATGAACAACTAAACCGAGGCCCCCCCACATCGCAAACCCTATAATAAAATTATTTAACCCCTAATCTGCCGACCGAACACCACCGCCACCTACATTATAGCTATTAACCCCTAATCTGCTGTCCCTAACATCGCCGACCCCTACATTATAGTTATTAACCCCTAATCTGCCCCCCCCCCAATGTCGCCGCAATCCTAACTACAAGTATTAACCCCTAATCTGCCAACCAGACATCCCCGCCACCTACATTATAGCTATTAACCCCTAATTTGCTCTCCCTAACATCGCCGACCCCTACATTATAGTTATTAACCCCTAATCTGCCCCCCCCAACGTCGCCGCAATCTAACTACAAGTATTAACGCCTAATCTGCCGACCGGACATCGCCGCCACCTACATTATAGCTATTAACCCCTAATCTGCTGTCCCTAACATCGCCGACCCCTACATTATAGTTATTAACCCCTAATCTGCCCCCCCAACGTTGCCGCAATCTAACTACAAGTATTAACCCCTAATCTGCCGACCGGACATCGCCGCCACATACATTATAGCTATTAACACCTAATCTGCTGTCCCTAACATCGCCGACCCCTACATTATAGTTATTAACCCCTAATCTGCCCCCCCCAACGTCGCCGCAAACTAACTACAAGTATTAACCCCTAATCTGCCGACCGGACATCGCCGCCACTATAATAAATGTACTAACCCCTAAACCGCCGCACTCCCGCCTCGCAAACACTATAATAAACTTTATTAACCCCTAATCTGCCCTCCCTAACATCACCGCCACCTACCTACAATTATTAACCCCTAATCTCCCGCCCCCAACGTCGCTGCTACTATAATAAGGTTATTAACCCCTAAACCTAAGTCTAACCCTAACCCTAACACCCCCTAACTTAAATATAATTTAAATAAAACGAAATAAATTTAATATAATTAAATAAATGAATCCTATTTAAAACTAAATACTTACCTATAAAATAAACCCTAAGCTAGCTACAATATAACTATAGTAACATTGTAGCTATATTAGGGTTTATTTTTATTTTACAGGCAAGTTTGTATTTATTTTAACTAGGTACAATAGTTATTAAATAGTTAATAACTATTTAATAACTACCTAGCTAAAATAAATACAAATTTACCTGTAAAATAAATCCTAACCTAAGTTACAATTACACCTAACACTACACTATCATTAAATTAATTAAATAAATGAATCCTATTTAAAACTAAATACTTACCTGTAAAATAAACCCTAATATAGCTGCAATATAACTAATAGTTACAATTAAACCTAACACTACACTATCATTAAATAAATTAACTACAAGTACCTACAATTATCTACAATTAAATAAACTAAACTAAAGTACACAAAAACCCCACTAAATTAAAAAAAAACACTAAATTACAAAAAATAAAAAAATATTACAAGAATTTTAAACTAATTACACCTAATCTAAGCCCCCTAATAAAATAACAAAGCC
This sequence comes from Bombina bombina, assembly GCF_027579735.1. Taxonomy (NCBI): domain Eukaryota; kingdom Metazoa; phylum Chordata; class Amphibia; order Anura; family Bombinatoridae; genus Bombina; species Bombina bombina. Next base: position 440,962,423 of record NC_069500.1, read on the forward strand.
CCCCAAAATAAAAAAATGCCCTACCCTATACTAAATTACAAAAGTTAACAACTCTATTACCTTACCAGCCCTTAAAAGGGCCTTTTGTGGGGCATGCCCCAAAGAAAACAGCTCTTTTACCTGTAAAAAAAAAACACCACCCCCAACATTACAACCCACCACCCACATACCCCTACTCTAACCAAAACCCCCCTTAAATAAACCTAACACTACCCCCATGAAGATCTCCGTACCTTGAGTCGTGTTCACCCAGCTGGGCCGAAGTCTTCATCCGATGGGGCAGAAGAGGACATCCAGACCGGCAGAAGTCTTCATCCAAGCGGGGCAAGAAGAGGTCTTCCATCCATCAGAAAAGTACCAAAAAACAAACAAACACTAAATTACCAAAAATAATAAAATATTACAATAATTTTAAACTAATTACACCTAATGTAAGCCCCCTACTAGCTATTAATATAGCTACAATATAACTAATAGTTACATTGTAGCTATTTTAGGATTTATATTTATTTTACAGGCAACTTTGTATTTATTTTAACTAGGTACAATAGTTATTAAATAGTTAATAACTATTTAATAACTACCTAGCTAAAATAAATACAAATTTACCTGTAAAATAAATCCTAACCTAAGTTACAATTACACCTAACACTACAGTATCATTAAATTAATTAAATAAATGAATCCTATTTAAAACTAAATACTTACCTGTAAAATAAACCCTAATATAGCTGCAATATAACTAATAGTTACATTGTAGCTATTTTAGGATTTATATGTATTTTACAGGCAACTTTGTATTTATTTTAACTAGGTAAAATAGCTATTAAATAGATATTTACTGTTTAATAGCTACCTAGTTAAAATAATTACAAAATTACCTGTAAAATAAATCCTAACCTAATTTACAATTAAACCTAACACTACACTATCATTAAATAAATTAAATAAATTAACTACAAGTACCTACAATTAAATACAATGAAATAAACTAAACTAAAGTACAAAAAAAACAAACACTAAATTACAAAAAATAAAAAAATATTACAAGAATTTTAAACTAAGTACACCTAATCTAAGCCCCCTAATAAAATAACAAAGCCCCCCAAAATAAAAAAATGCCCTACCCAATACTAAATTACAAAAGTTAACAGCTCTATTACCTTAACAGCCCTTAAAAGGGCCTTTTGCGGGGCATGCCCCAAAGAAAACAGCTCTTTTGCCTGTAAAAAAAAACACAATACCCCACCCTCCACATTACAACTCACCACCCACATACCCCTACTCTAACCCAAACCCCCTTAAATAAACACTACCCCCCTGAAGATCTCCCTACCTTGAGTCGTGTTCACCCAGCTGGGCCGAAGTCTTCATCCGATGGGGCAGAAGAGGACATCCAGACCGGCAGAAGTCTTCATCCAAGCAGGGCAAGAAGAGGTCTTCCATCCATCAGAAGTCTTGATCCAGGCAGCATCTTCTATGTTCATCCATCCGGAGCGGAGCGGCAGCATCCTGAATACATCCGTCGCGGAGCATCCTCTTCTTTCTTGATCCGACGACTAAATGACTGTACCTTTAAGTGACGTCATCCAAGATGGCGTCCCTTGAATTCCGATTGGTTGATAGGATTCTATCAGCCAATCGGAATTAAGGTAGGAAAATCTGATTGGCTGTTTCAATCAGCCAATCAGATTCAAGTTCAATCCGATTGGCTGATCCAATCAGCCAATCAGATTGACCTCGCATTCTATTGGCTGATCGGAACAGCCAATAGAATGCGAGGTCAATCTGATTGACTGATTGGATCAGCCAATTGGATTGAACTTGAATCTGATTGGCTGATTGAATCAGATGGATGAACATAGAAGATGCCGCCTGGATCAAGACTTCTGATGGATGGAAGACCTCTTCTTGCCCCACTTGGATGAAGACTTCTGCCCCATCGGATGAAGACTTCAGCCCGGCTGGGTGAACACAACTCAAGGTAGGGAGATCTTCAGGGGGGTAGTGTTAGGTTTATTTAAGGGGGGTTTGGGTTAGAGTAGGGGTATGTGGGTGGTGGGTTGTAATGTGGGGGGGTATTGTGTTTTTTTTACAGGCAAAAGAGCTGTTTTCTTTTGGGGCATGCCCCGCAAAAGGCCCTTTTAAGGACTGGTAAGGTAATAGAGCTGTTGACTTTTGTAATTTAGTATAGGGTAGGGCATTTTTTTTATTTTGGGGGCTTTGTTATTTTATTAGGGGGCTTAGATTAGGTGTACTTAGTTTAAAATTCTTGTAATATTTTTTTATTTTTTGTAATTTAGTGTTTGTTTTTTTTTGTACTTTAGTTTAGTTTATTTCATTGTATTTAATTGTAGGTACTTGTAGTTAATTTATTTAATCTATTTAATGATAGTGTAGTGTTAGGTTTAATTGTAACTTAGGTTAGGATTTATTTTACAGGTAATTTTGTAATTATTTTAACTAGGTAGCTATTAAACAGTAAATATCTATTTAATAGCTATTTTACCTAGTTAAAATAAATACTAAGTTGCCTGTAAAATAAATATAAATGCTAAAATAGCTACAATGTAACTATTAGTTATATTGTAGCTATATTAGGGTTTATTTTACAGGTAAGTATTTAGTTTTAAATAGGATTCGTTTATTTAATTAATTTAATGATAGTGTAGTGTTAGGTGTAATTGTAACTTAGGTTAGGATTTATTTTACAGGTAAATTTGTATTTATTTTAGCTAGGTAGTTATTAAATAGTTATTAACTATTTAATAACTATTGTACCTAGTTAAAAGAAATACAAAGTTGCCTGTAAAATAAATATAAATCCTAAAATAGCTACAATGTAACTATTAGTTATATTGTAGCTATATTAATAGCTAGTAGGGGGCTTACGTTAGGTGTAATTAGTTTAAAATTATTGTAATATTTTATTATTTTTGGTAATTTAGTGTTTGTTTGTTTTTTGGTACTTTTCTGATGGATGGAAGACCTCTTCTTGCCCTGCTTGGATGAAGACTTCTGCCGGTCTGGATGTCCTCTTCTGCCCCATCGGATGAAGACTTCAGCCCGGCTTGGTGAACACAACTCAAGGTAGGGAGATCTTCAGGGGGGTAGTGTTAGGTTTATTTAAGGGGGGTTTGGGTTAGAGTAGGGGTATGTGGGTGGTGGGTTGTACTGTTGGGGGTGGTGTTTTTTTTTACAGGCAAAAGAGCTGTTTTCTTTGGGGCATGCCCCGCAAAAGGCCCTTTTAAGGGCTGGTAAGGTAATAGAGCTGTTAACTTTTGTAATTTAGTATAGGGTAGGGCATTTTTTTATTTTGGGGGGCTTTGTTATTTTATTAGGGGGCTTAGATTAGCTGTAATTAGTTTAAAATTGCCGGTCTGGATGTCCTCTTCTGCCCCATCGGATGAAGACTTCGGCCCGGCTGGGTGAACACGACTCAAGGTAGGGAGATCTTCAGGGGGGTAGTGTTAGGTTTATTTAAGGGGGGTTTGGGTTAGAGTAGGGATATGTGGGTGGTGGGTTGTAATGTTGGGGGGTGGTATTGTGGTGGTTTTTTACAGGCAAAAGAGCTGTTTTCTTTGGGGCATGCCCCGCAAAAGGCCCTTTTAAGGGCTGGTAAGGTAATAGAGCTGTTAACTTTTGTAATTTAGTATAGGGTAGGGCATTTTTTTTATTTTGGGGGGCTTTGTTATTTTATTAGGGGGCTTAGATTAGGTGTAATTAGTTTAAAATTCTTGTAATATTTTTTTATTTTTTGTAATTTAGTGTTTGTTTTTGTAATTTAGTGGGGGGGTTTTTTGTACTTTAGTTTAGTTTATTTAATTGTAGATAATTGTAGGTACTTGTAGTTAATTTATTTAATGATAGTGTAGTGTTAGGTTTAATTGTAACTTAGGTTAGGATTTATTTTACAGGTAATTTTGTAATTATTTTAACTAGCTAGCTATTAAATAGTCAATAACTATTTAATAGCTATTTTACCTAGTTAAAATAAATACAAAGTTGCCTGTAAAATAAATATAAATCCTAAAATAGCTACAATGTAACTATTAGTTATATTGCAGCTATATTAGGGTTTATTTTACAGGTAAGTATTTAGTTTTAAATAGGATTAATTTATTTAATTAATTTAATGATAGTGTAGTGTTAGGTGTAATTGTAACTTAGGTTAGGATTTATTTTACAGGTAAATTTGTATTTATTTTAGCTAGGTAGTTATTAAATAGTTATTAACTATTTAATAACTATTGTACCTAGTTAAAATAAATACAAACTTGCCTGTAAAATAAAAATAAACCCTAAGATAGTTACAATGTTACTATTAGTTATATTGTAGCTAGCTTAGGGTTTATTTTCTAGGTAAGTATTTAGTTTTAAATAGGAATCATTTATTTAATTATAGTAAATTTATTTCGTTTTATTTAAATTATATTTAAGTTAGGGGGTGTTAGGGTTAGGGTTAGACTTAGGTTTAGGGGTTAATAACCTTATTATAGTAGCGGCGACATTGGGGGCGGGAGATTAGGGGTTAATAATTGTAGGTAGGTGGCGGCGATGTTAGGGAGGGCAGATTAGGGGTTAATAAAGTTTATTATAATGTTTGCGAGGCGGGAGTGCGGGGGTTTAGGGGTTAATACATTTATTATAGTGGCGGCGATGTCCGGTCGGCAGATTAGGGGTTAATACTTGTAGTTAGATTGCGGCGACATTGGGGGGGGGCAGATTAGGGGTTAATAACTATAATGTAGGGGTCGGCGATGTTAGGGACAACAGATTAGGGGTTAATAGCTATAATGTAGGTGGTGGCGATGTCCGGTCGGCAGATTAGGGGTTAATACTTGTAGTTAGGATTGCGGCGACGTTGGGGGGGGCAGATTAGGGGTTAATAAGTGTTAGATTAGGGGTGTTTAGAGACTTGGGTACATGTTAGGGTGTTAGGTGCAGACTTAGTGTTTCCCCATAGGAAACAATGGGGCTGCGGTGTTAGGTTTTTTTTCAGCCGAAACTCCCCATTGTTTCCTATGGGGAAATGCCGAATTTTACCGAGCTAATTCGGATTTATTCGGAGATACAGCAGCTATTTTGGATTCATTCGGTAGATTCTGAAGTATTTTAATTTGGAAATTCGAATCGATTCGAATCTCAGAATTTACCGAATTTTCCGAATTTCCGAATAAATCCGAAACGAACCGCACATGTCTAACCATAACTATTAGACTAACATGAAATTAAACTATTTTAAACTAATAATTAATCTACCATAACTATTACACTAAAACTACATTAAACTTCAAATTAAATTAAATATATTATATATTTAAAAACCTAACCCTACTCAAATTATTCAAATATACTAGTAAAAATCACTAAGTTACAAAAAAATAAATACTAAATTTAAAAACCTAGCTACAATAAACTACAAATAGCCCTTAAAAGGGCCTTTTGGGGGCATTGCCCCAAAGAAATCAGCTCTTTTACCTGTAAATAAAAAAAACAAATACCCCCCCCAACAGTAAAACCCACCACCCACACAACCAACCCCCCCAAATAAAAACCTAACTAAAAAAACCTAAGCTCCCCATTGCCCTGAAAAGGGCATTTGGATGGGCATTGCCCTTAAAAGGGCATTTAGCTCTATTGCAGCCCAAACCCTAATCTAAAAATAAAACCCACCTAATAAACCCTTAAAAAATCCTAACACTAACCCCTGAAGATTCACTTACAGTTTTGAAGATCCAACATCCATCTTCAAGAAGCAGCAGAAGTCCTCCAAGAAGCCGGCAGAAGTCTTCATGCATGCGGAAAAGTGCTGTTTTTGATCCACTGGCTGATAGCAATATGTAATAAGATATTATGCACTATATTTTCACTTATGTTTACCGTCACTGATTTTTCATGTGGGGATATACATATACGTAGATCACACAAGGAGTGTCTTTTATTTTAGTATTCCTGTTTCTTCAGTGCCCATTTGTTTGTTACTCTTTGTGGCTCCTGTGAGGACTTCGCTGTGGAAACTCTCTATCTGCTGATTTTCTGTTGCCAAACTCTGCAAAGACTGTCTATGCTGGGTTAACCCTCAAACTTCCTGATAACCTGTTGCCAACCTCTGCAAGTACTGTTTATTCAGTGTAAACCTTCAAACTGCTTGATATCCTGTTGCCAAACACTGCAAGTCTGTTTAATCAGGGTAAACTCTCAAACTGCATGATAACCTGTTGCCAATCTCTGCAAATACTGATTAATCTGTGTTAACCTTCAAACTACCTGATATCCTGTTGTCTAACTCTGCACGAGCCTTCAAGTTCGCCAGAAACCGGAGTTAAGAAGAAGCGGTCTTAAGACCGCTGCTCCTTAACTTGTCCACTGCCTCTGAGGCTGAGGACATAAATTCGCCCAATCTCATATGATCGGGTTGATTGACACCCCCTGCTAGTGGCCAATTGGCCGCAAATCTGTAGGGGGCGGCATTGTACAAGCAGTTCACCAGATCTGCTTGTGCAATGATAAATGCAGACAGTGTATGCTGTCAGCATTTATCGAGGTGCGGTGGATCATGTCGGCTACAGCGGATCATGTCCGTCCACACAATGGTAAATGCAGACAGTGTATGCTGTCAGCATTTATCGAGGTGCGGTGGATCATGTCGGCTACAGCGGATCATGTCCGTCCACACAATGGTAAATCTACCCCAAAATCTTCACAATTCTTTTAGATCTTGTATTGTAATGTAGGAGTCTCTGTTTCACATACAGAAGACTACATAGCAACATATACATTTCACAAGATAAGATTTGTGTTTCTAAGGGCCTTGCCGTACTGAAGAGACTTCTTAGAATAATTTCCCCTGAACTGTGAGGTTTTGAATATCATGCCCCCAGTCCACGAGACATTGTTCTAGATTCAATAAAATTTGTTACTGAAACTAAAATTTAATTGAAAAAAAACTGCTGCAGCAAGATTTCAAGAGAATTCAGAAATTTGAACCTCCTTTTTTTCTCAGCTTTATGTGATGAGATCAGCTCAATTATAATTAATGGTTTCATCTCTCAATAAGAATCCCTAAAAAAATGTACTAAACTAATTAAAAAAAACAATACAATTTGTGAAACAGTCCATGTTAACATATATACAAAAGAAAACTTTAAAAATGTTCAAGAGAAATAAAAAGATAAATGATGTTAGATTTGAATTAGTGAGTCTTGCTCGCAAAATGAGAAGGGCATGTTTGAACGAGGTTTGGTGTTAAACCTCAACCATCGCACAATACTTAAGAAACATGTTTGCAAAATTGGTTTTATAAATGTTCCTTATTATAGAATATATACATGTCTGTTTAATTGAGGTAAAGTAGTCCTGCTGGATATAATGATAACTGTTTCAGAAACCTAGCAGAAGAGAACAAGCAACTGGCTATGGGTGTTACAGGACATGGTGGAGATTTCTCACCTAACCCGTGTTCTCATTTTGTGTTTAAGTCTTACTATTTCAAAACTTACATGGTTGTAACATTTTCCTTTTTTTCTACATTTACAATTTTAAGTTTCTTGTTGTGTATATGTGAAAGTGGACTGTTTTACAGAGGTTGTTTTTGTTTTAAATTGGTGTTTTCTAAGTGTCATGCTTATTCCTATTATCTTTCTCCCCATTGCCTTGTTGCTAGAGGCTCTCACAAAGGTCCTGCTGATCCAAAACTCGCCGGCATGGAGAGAAATTACACAAAATCTAAATTTCTCCACTCAGGTGAGATGATATAAAATGATCCTCTAGCACTGCAAGATCCCTCACAAGAGTTCAAAAAAGGTAGATTTTGCTATATTTCTCCAAGGGACATTCTCTGCATTTCTGGATGTGAAGGAGAGACCCAGACCAATATAGTACTACATGACATAAAAGTTATGCTGCATTTACATTTTTTGCTTTGTATTTTATAATACTTTACACTTCAGATTATGGCTCTGATGATCAAAACCCTGCCAAGATGGAAAGGAATTACACCAAATCTTTGGGAGCATTGAATTGTAATGTAGGTGTCTCTCCTTCACATTCCGAACCCTCTATAGCTAGATAGCTAGATATAGCTTTACAAAATAAAATTTTCCTTTCCAAAATTCTTATAGGGACATCGCAGTACTGATGGGACATTTTAGGTAATCTTCCCAGACCAAAGAGCTTTAGACCATCATGCCCAAGGTCTTAACAGTACAAAGACTGTGAGCAGGGCCAGATTTACCATTAGGCAGAGTAGGCATGTGCCTACAGGCACCTTCCATAGAGGGGCGCCTGTCTCTCTGCTCCATATGCCTTTTCTGCACACGTCTGTGGCTCTGCCCTCACTCACCATAGTAGATAATAACTTTGCCCTAAACAAAGATGGCTACCATGCTGGCCGGTCCGGTCCATTTCTCCAGTGAATGCGGACAGAGCTGCCTGAGAGTAAGTGTGTGGGGGTTGGTTAATAATTTTATAAAGTTTTAGGCTGTATCTTTAGGTTTATACATGTGAACCGGGATTGTGTGGGGGGCACTTTAGATTTTGGTGCCTACAGGCACCTGGGCTGTAAATCTGGCCCTGGCTGTGAGTGGGAAGTAGTGTCTCTATCCTCGTTAATTAGTGACAGCTGCACCTAATTGCTGTTAGGAGGTGTTTATATATTAAGGTAAGCACCAGGGTTGGTGGTGGAGGGGGGATTGGAGGGCTAGTGCGTGCAGGGCTGGGATACTGGTGATAGAATGTAGGCTGTGAGAAAAAGAGAGGTATGGTAAAGCTTCCTATTGATAAAATATGGGGGGGAGGTGTAGTTTAAAAAGAGTAAAAAGCTTCCTGTTGATAAAATATGGGGGGAGGTGTAGTTTAGAAAGAGTAGAGGGGGAGAGGAGAGAGGTTTGAGTGTTACAATAATAAAGGTTATAAAAAAGTCCATATTAGCCCAACAGTAATAAGAAATAAATGAACTAATTTTCTTGATTGGAGAGATCAAGAAAATGGGAGAGAGAGAGTTACCTCCTGCCTGCCACTGCCAGCCTTTTGTGCCAGGCCGTCTAGCCAACTATTTACACCAATCATAATTGTTGTCACAGTCAGACAGTATAGTTATTAATTTAAATAAAACATTTTTTTAGTGTTGATCTTAACCCTCAGTTTGCTCGTGCCTTTGAATTGCACTTTTCTACAGCCTTCCAAGCCTGTGTGCCAGGCCTACTTAAAAAATATTTACACCAATCATATTTGTTGTGACAGTATTCTAATAATTAAAAATTAAAATTTTTGGTAATAGTTGCTGTGATTTGAATCGTCAGTTTGCTGGTGCCATTGAATAGCACTTTCCTCCTGCCTTGCAGCCTGCTGTGAGCCAGGCCCACCTAGCCAATTGTTGTCAGCAATCATATTTCTGTTAACAGTATTGCAAAAATTGTCAATCATCACTGTTTAGACTGTCAGTAATCAGTCTCCTAGTGTCCTTGAATTGCATCTCCCTCCTGCCTGCCATCCTTTTGAGCCAGGCCGTCTTGCCAACTATTTACACCAATCCTAATTTTTTGTCACAGTATAGTTACTAATTAAAATTAAAAAAATCTTTATTGTTGATGATCTTAACCCTCAGTTTGCTCGTGCCTTTGAATTACACTTTTCTACAGCCTTCCAAGCCTGTGTGCCAGGCCTACTTAAAAAATATTTACACCAATCATATTTGTTGAGACAGTATTCTAATAATTAAAAATTAAAATTTTTGGTAATAGTTGCTGTGATTTGAATCGTCAGTTTGCTGGTGCCATTGAATAGACTTTCCTCCTGCCTTGCAGCCTGTTGTGAGCCAGGCCCACCTAGCCAATTGTTGTCAGCAATCATATTTCTGTTAACAGTATTTCAAAAATTGTCAATCATCACTGTTTAGACTGTCAGTAATCAGTCTCCTAGTTTCCTTGAATTGCATCTCCCTCCTGCCTGCCAATCTTTTGCGCCAGGCCGTCTTGCCAACTATTTACACCAATCCAAATTTTTTGTCACAGTATAGTTACTAATTACAATTAAAAAAATCTTTATTGTTGATGATCTTAACCCTCAGTTTGCTCGTGCCTTTGAATTGCACTTTTCTACAGCCTTCCAAGCCTGTGTGCCAGGCCTACTTAAAAAATATTTACACCAATCATATTTGTTGTGACAGTATTCTAATAATTAAAAATTAAAATTTTTGGTAATAGTTGCTGTGATTTGAATCGTCAGTTTGCTGGTGCCATTGAATAGCACTTTCCTCCTGCCTTGCAGCCTGCTGTGAGCCAGGCCCACCTAGCCAATTGTTGTCAGCAATCATATTTCTGTTAACAGTATTGCAAAAATTGTCAATCATCACTGTTTAAACTGTCAGTAATCAGTCTCCTAGTTTCCTTGAATTGCATCTCCCTCCTGCCTGCCATCCTTTTGTGCCAGGCCGTCTTGCCAACTATTTACACCAATCCAAATTTTTTGTCACAGTATAGTTACTAATTAAAATTAAAAAAATCTTTATTGTTGATGATCTTAATCCTCAGTTTGCTCGTGCTTTTGAATTTCACTTTTCTACAGCCTTCCAAGCCTGTGTGCCAGGCCTACTTAAAAAATATTTACACCAATCATATTTGTTGTGACAGTATTCTAATAATTAAAAATTAAAATTTTTGGTAATATTTGCTGTGATTTGAATCCTCAGTTTGCTGGTGCCATTAAATAGCACTTTCCTCCTGCCTTGCAGCCTGCTGTGAGCCAGGCCACCACCTAGCCAATTGTTGTCAGCAATCATATTTCTGTTAACAGTATTGCAAAAATTGTCAATCATCACTGTTTAGACTGTCAGTAATCAGTCTCCTAGTGTCCTTGAATTGCATCTCCCTCCTGCCTGCCATCCTTTTGTGCCAGGCCGTCTTGCCAACTATTTACACCAATCCAATTTTTTTGTCACAGTATAGTTACTAATTACAATTAAAAAAATCTTTATTGTTGATGATCTTAACCCTCAGTTTGCTCGTGCCTTTGAATTGCACTTTTCTACAGCCTTCCAAGCCTGTGTGCCAGGCCTACTTAAAAAAATATTTACACCAATCATATTTGTTGTGACAGTATTCTAATAATTAAAAATTAAAATTTTTGGTAATAGTTGCTGTGATTTGAATCGTCAGTTTGCTGGTGCCATTGAATAGCACTTTCGTCCTGCCTTGCAGCCTGCTGTGAGCCAGGCCCACCTAGCCAATTGTTGTCAGCAATCATATTTCTGTTAACAGTATTTCAAAAATTGTCAATCATCACTGTTTAGACTGTCAGTAATCAGTCTCCTATTTTCCTTGAATTGCATCTCCCTCCTGCCTGCCATCCTTTTGTGCCAGGCCGTCTTGCCAACTATTTACACCAATCCAAATTTTTTGTCACAGTATAGTTACTAATTAAAATTAAAAAAATCTTTATTGTTGATGATCTTAATCCTCAGTTTGCTCGTGCCTTTGAATTTCACTTTCTACAGCCTTCCAAGCCTGTGTGCCAGGCCTACTTAAAAAATATTTACACCAATCATATTTGTTGTGACAGTATTCTAATAATTAAAAATTAAAATTTTTGGTAATAGTTGCTGTGATTTGAATCGTCAGTTTGCTGGTGCCATTGAATAGCACTTTCCTCCTGCCTTGCAGCCTGCTGTGAGCCAGGCCCACCTAGCCAATTGTTGTCAGCAATCATATTTCTGTTAACAGTATTTCAAAAATTGTCAATCATCACTGTTTAGACTGTCAGTAATCAGTCTCCTAGTGTCCTTGAATTGCATCTCCCTCCTGCCTGCCATCCTTTTGTGCCAGGCGGTCTTGCCAACTATTTACACCAATCCTAATTTTTTGTCACAGTATAGTTACTAATTACAATTAAAAAAATCTTTATTGTTGATGATCTTAATCCTCAGTTTGCTCGTGCCCTAGAATAGCACTTTTCTACAGCCTTCCAAGCCTGTGTGCCAGGCCTACTTAAAAAATATTTACACCAATCATATTTGTTGTGACAGTATTCTAATAATTAAAAATTAAAATTTTTGGTAATAGTTGCTGTGATTTGAAACTTCAGTTTGCTGGTGCTATTGAATAGCACTTTCCTCCTGCCTTGCAGCCTGCTGTGAGCCAGGCCCACCTAGCCAATTGTTGTCAGCAATCATATTTCTTCTAACAGTATTGCAAAAATTGTCAATCATCACTGTTTTGACTGTCATTAATCAGTCTCCTAGTGTCCTTGAATTGCATCTCCCTCCTGCCTGGCATCCTTTTGTGCCAGGCCGTCTTGCCAACTATTTACACCAATCCAAATTGTTGTCACAGTATAGTTACTAATTAAAATAAAAAAAATCTTGATTGTTGATCTTAATCCTCATTTTGCTTGTGCCATTGAATTGCACTTTTCTACTGCCTGCCATCCTGTGTGCCAGGCCCAACTATCCAATTAGTGCTAGCAATCATATTTCTTTTAACAGTATTGCAAAATTTGTCAATCACCACTGTTTTGACTGTCAATCTGCAGTCTACTAGTGCCCTTGAATTGCATTTTCCTCCTGTCTGCCTGCCTGTGTGCCAGTCCCAAGTGCCACCACTCATATTTATTGTAACAGGATTGGAATTTTTGTTAATCATAACTGTTTTGACTGTGATTCTTCAGTCTCCTAGTGCCATTGAATTGCAGTTTCCTTTCTCCCAGCGTGTGTGCCAGACAGGCTCATTTGCCAAATAGTGCCAAACAATCATATTTGTTGCCACAGTTCTAGTAATATTTCAAAAAATTAACAATTTGTGATTTTTAAAACATCTGTCTTTTTTGTTGTTGTCAGTCTCACAGCGTATACTGTGCCCACTTTCACAGTGCCACCACTCAATTGGTGTAATAGTATTGTTAGTGTCCATTTAAAACAAAATGACAGGCAGAGGCAGGCCACCCCGCAGGTTCCGTGGTCGTGGTGCTGTTATTCCTTTAGACCCTACAAATATGCACATTGTTCAGACGCCGGGTGCCAGGGGGGATGCAAAAACTTCTGAGGAGGACCTAGTTGAATGGCTAACACAGGAAACCCAATCTTCTTCAGCTTCCGCTGCTAGTCCTCCTAACCTTGATGCACCATCTAAGTCCAGCTGTGCTTTGGGCAGGTCTCAAGTGACCAGTGCCACTCTGCCGCCTGTCGCCACCACCAACACTAGCACCACAGCCGCTTCACTTGATCTGTCACAGGAGTTATTGACACATCATTTGGAAGAAATGAGTGATGCGCAACCATCATTGACAGAGGATGTAGATAATAGTGATCAGTCTCAGTCAGGCAGCATTACCGACATGGAGGTACGGTGTGATGATGATGATGATGATGTTGTACCCGCTGCTGCTTCCTTTCTTGATGTTTCATATACAAGTGAAGCGGTTGATGATGATGTGTCGGTGGATGTCATGTGGGTGCCTGCTAGAAGAGAAGAAGAAGAGGGGGAAAGTTCAGATGGGGAGACAGAGAGAAGGAGGAGGAGACGATTTGGAAGCACGGGGAGGTCGTCTCAAGGAGCTAGTGGCACAGTCAGACAGCATGCATCGTCACCAGGGGTCAGCCAGACAGCCCGCCGACGCCCCTCAACGCATGCTGTTGCCGCCACCAGAATGCCATCATCGCAGAGCTCAGCAGTGTGGCATTTTTTTTGTGTGTCTTTCTCTGACAACAGCGATGCCATTTGCAACCTGTGCCAAAAGAAACTGAGTCGTGGGAAGTCCAACAGCCACCTAGGTACAACTGCTTTGCGAAGGCACATGGTCTCCCATCACAAAGGCCGATGGGAAGAACACATGAGTAGAAGCAGCACACAAAGTGAAAGCCGCCCTCCTCCTCCTGCTCCAGCATCTTCAGCCACGTCAACCAGTGCTGTCCTCCTTGCCCCCTCTCAACCATCCTCCACTCAGTCTCTCTTACGTAGCAGTTCCTGGTCATCTGCCCACAGTCAGGTGTCTGTCAAGGACATGTTTGAATGTAAGAAGCCAATTTCTCAAAGTCACCCCCTTGCCCGGCGTCTGACAGCTGGCTTTTCTGATCTCTTAGCCCGCCAGCTTTTACCATACAAGCTGGTGGAGTCTGATGCTTTCAAAAAATTTGTATCTATTGGGACACCGCAGTGGAAGGTACCTGGCAGAAATTTCTTTTCACAAAAGGCAATCCCAAACCTGTACTCTGTTGTGAGAAAGGAAGTTATGGCATGTCTGGCACACAGCGTTGGGGCAAGGGTCCATATGACCACGGATAGCTGGTCTGCAAAGCATGGTCAGGGCAGGTACATCACCTACACTGCACATTGGGTAAACCTGCTGACTTCTGACAAGCATCGAATGCGTGGCTCTGCAGAAGAGTTGGTGACACCGCCACGACTTGCAGGCAGGCCTGCTGCTACCTCCTCTACTCCTCCTACTCCATCCTCTTCCATAACCTCTTCCTCGGCTGAGTCCTCTTCAACTTCTGCGTCTTGCTCCACATCTATGGCACCCCCCCAGCTCCCCAGGTACTATGCTACATCCCGGGTACGGCAGTGTCACGCCGTCTTGGGGTTGACTTGCCTGAAAGCGGAGAGTCACACCGCACCAGCACTCCTGACCGCCCTGAACGCACAGGTGGATCAGTGGCTGACTCCGCACCAACTGGAGATTGGCAAGGTTGTTTCTGACAATGGAAGTAATTTGGTGGCGGCATTGAAATTGGGCAAGTTGACACATGTGCTGTGCATGGCACATGTGTGTAATCTGATTGTACAACGATTTGTCCATAAGTACCCAGGCTTACAGGACGTCCTGAAGCAGGCCAGGAAGGTGTGTGGCCATTTCAGGCGTTCCTACACGGCCATGGCGCACTTGTCTGATATCCAGCGTCGAAACAACCTGCCAGTGAGGCGCTTGATTTGCGAAAGCCCAACACGGTGGAATTCAACACTCCTGTTTGACCGCCTGCTCCAACAAGAAAAAGCTGTTAATGAGTATTTGTATGACCGGGGTGCTAGGCCAGCCTCTGGGGAGCTGGGGATATTTTTGCCAAATTACTGGACGCTCATGCGCAATGCCTGTAGGCTCATGCGTCCTTTTGAGGAGGTGACAAACCTTGTCAGTCGCACCAAAGGCACCATCAGCGACATCATACCATTTGTTTTCTTCCTGGAGCGTGCCCTGCGAAGAGTGCTGGATCAGGCAGTAGATGAGCGTGAAGAGGAAGCGGGAGAGTTGTGGTGTCCATCACCCCCGCAAACAGCCGAATCAGCATTGCTTGCTGGACCTGCGGCAACGCAGGAAGAGGATTGTGAGGAAGAGGAGTCAGAGGAGGAATGTGGCTTTGGGGAGGATGAGGAGGAGGAAGACCGAGCACAACAGTCATCCCAGGGTGCTCGTTGTTTTCACCTCTCTGGTACCCGTGGTGTTGTACGTAGCTGGGGGGAAGAAGATACCATCAGTGAGATCAGTGAGGAGGAGGAACGCAACATGATTAGCTCAGCATCCAACCTTGTTCAAATGGGTTCTTTCATGCTGTCGTGCCTGTTGAGGGACCCTCGTATAAAAAAGCTGAAGGAGAACGACCTGTACTGGGTGTCCACGCTCCTCGACCCCCGGTATAAGCATAAAGTGCCTGAAATGTTACCAAATTCCCGCAAGTCGGAAAGGATGGAGCATTTTCATAATAAATTAAAAACTATGCTTTACACAGCGTATAAGGGTGATGTCACAGCACCACGGGAATGTAACAGGGGAAGAGATGAAATTAATCCTCCTCCTCCCACGACCACGGCGGTAAGGACCGGGCGCTTTCCTGACGTCTTGTTGATGGAGGACATGCGTACCTTTTTAACTCCCATGCACCATCAGAGCCTTTCGGGATCCAGCCTTAGAGAAAGACTCAACCGACAGGTAGCAGACTACCTAGCTTTAACTGCGGATCTCGACACTCTCAGGAGCGATGGACCCCTTGACTACTGGGTGTGCAGGCTGGACTTTTGGCCTGAGCTATCCCAATTTGCAATGGAACTTCTGGCCTGCACCGCTTCAAGTGTCCTGTCCGAAAGGACTTTTAGTGCAGCAGGAGGTTTTGTCACTGAGAAGAGAAGTCGCCTAGGTCAAAAAAGCCTTGACTATCTCACTTTTATAAAAATGAATGAGGGCTGGATCCCGAAGGGACTGACATTGGGCGATACATTTGAATAAAAAACTACTGATGATGATATGAGCTGCCTTGGGCTACAACTGGTACACAGGCTGGCCTTTTTTTTTTGGTTATAAAGACGGAGGACTTGCTTGACTTATCCGCCAACAACTAGTGTTCAAGCCACAAGCTTTTAGGGCACTTTATAAATGTTTTACAAACATCGATTTTTCTGGCCGCCGCTACAGCAGTTGCTCCAACAATACCCCAATTTTTCAGTCATTTGTACATTCCTAATTTTTCTGGCCTCTGCTGCATCTCTGTGGGTACAAAACTCAAATAAAAAAAATAATGCACATAACACTAGTGATTAAACTGTTATGAATTGTACAACTTTACACACCACTCATATCCGGTGTACCATTCAATTGAACGCAAAATGCAACAAATTTGAAAGAGTAGGACCGACCAAGCATCTTTATCCGTCTCTTGGTTGCTCTAAATTATCTCCGTGTTCCATCTATGACATACCTGTACTCTATTGTGCAAAAAGGTGGCATATGTTGTGTTTCATGCTGTTGTGCCTGTTGCGGGTCGTGGCCCATGATATAAAAAGGCTGAAGGAGAACGACCTGTAGTAATGGGTGCCCCATCCAGTTTTTAGAAAAATGTTCCTGGTTCCTCTCAATTATCTTTGGGTTTCTAAAATGGATGCCATACCTGTACTCGCTTGTGCAAAAGGATGGCATATGTGGTGGTGTTTCCTGCAGTTGTTTCTGTTGAGGGTGCTGGACCCTCTTATAAAAAAGCTGAAGGAGAACGACCTGGAGTGGGAGTCCAAGCATGGTTTTTGGTGCTATTTCACTTTTACAAACAATTATCTGTGGGTTTCACAAATCAATGCCGTACCAGTACTCTATTGTTCCAAAGTATGCCATATGTTCTCTTTCCTGCTGGTATTTTGTTTGAGGGTCCTGGACACTCTTATAAAAAGGCCTAAGGTGAAAGAGGTGTACTGGGTGTCCACTAATTTTTATTTTCTATTTCTCATTTGACCAAAATTATCTCTGGTTTTGTAAAATCAATGCCGTACCTGTACTCTATTGTTCAAAAGGATGCCATACGTCCTCTTTCCTGCTGGTGTTTTTTTTGAGTGTCCAGGACCCTCTTATAAAAAGGCCTAAGGAGAAAGAGGTGTACTGGTTGGCCGCTCATTTTTATTTTTCTATTTAACAATTGAACAAAATGATCTCTGGGTTTGTAAAATCAATGCTGTACCTGTACTCTATTGTTCATAAGGATGCCATACGTCCTCTTTCCTGCTGGTGTTTTTTTTGAGGGTCCAGGACCCTCTTATAAAAAGGCCTAAGGAGAAAGAGGTGTACTGGCTGTCCATCGAATCATTTTTTTATTCAAATTTACATTTAAAAAAAAATTTCTATGAGTTTCTAAAATCTATGCCTTTCCTGTACTCTATTGTTCAAAAGTATGCCATATGTCCTCTTTCCTGCTGTTTTTTTGTTTGAGGGTCCTGGACCCTCTTATAAAAAGGCCTTATGGATAAAGAATTGTACTGGGTGTCCATCCAATCATTTTTTTTAATTAAAATTCACGGTTGCAACAAATTATCCCCGGGTTTCTAAAATCAATGCCTTTCCTATAATCTTTTTTTCACAAAGGATGCCATATGTCCTCTTTCCTACTGCTGGTTTTGTTGAGTATCCTGGACCCTCTGCTAAAAAGGCCTAAGGATAAAGAAGTGTACTGGGTGTCTATTCAATGTTTTTTTAGATTTCACAGTTGTAACAATTTTTTTCTGTCTTTCAAAAATCAATGCCTTTCCTGTAATCTATTTTTCAAAAGGATACCATATGTCCTATTTCATGCTGTTCTTTCTGTTGAGGCTCCGGGACACTCTTATAAAAAGGACTAAGGATAAAGAAGTGTAGTGGGTGTCCAATCAATGTTTTTTTTCTATTTCCCGGGTCATATAACTGATCTCTGTGTTTCTAAAATCAATGCCTTTCCTGTAATCTAATTTTCAAAAGTATGCCATATGTCCTCTTTCCTGCTGGTGTTTTTTTTGAGGGTCTAGGACCCTCTTATAAAAAGGCCTAAGGAGAAAGTGGTGTACTGGGTGTCCATCGAATAATTTTTTTGATTCAAATTTACATTTGCAAAAAATTATCTATGGGTTTCTAAAATCAATGCCTTTCCTGTACTCTTACTCTATTGTTAAAAAGTATGCCATATGTCCCCTTTCCTGCTGGTGTTTTGTTTGAGGGTCCTGGACCCTCTTATAAAAAGGCCTTATGGATAAAGAATTGTACTGGGTGTCCATCCAATCATTTTTTTTGTAATTAAAATTCACGGTTGCAACAAATTATCCCCGGGTTTCTAAAATCAATGCCTTTCCTATAATCTTTTTTTCACAAAGGATGCCATATG
This sequence comes from Bombina bombina, assembly GCF_027579735.1. NCBI lineage: Eukaryota > Metazoa > Chordata > Amphibia > Anura > Bombinatoridae > Bombina > Bombina bombina. The sequence continues at coordinate 440,981,018 of NC_069500.1, forward strand.
TCCTCTTTCCTACTGCTGGTTTTGTTGAGTGTCCTGGAGCCTCTGCTAAAAAGGCCTAAGGATAAAGAAGTGTACTGGGTGTCTATTCAATGTTTTTTTAGATTTCACGGTTGTAACAAATTTTTTCTGTCTTTCAAAAATCAATGCCTTTCCTGTAATCTATTTTTCAAAAGGATGCCATATGTCCTATTTCATGCTGTTCTTTCTGCTGAGGCTCCGGGACACTCTTATAAAAAGGACTAAGGATAAAGAAGTGTACTGGGTGTCCAAACAATGTTTTTTTTCTATTTCCCGGGTCATATAACTGATCTCTGTGTTTCTAAAATCAATGCCTTTCCTGTAATCTAATTTTCAAAAGTATGCCATATGTCCTCTTTCCTGCTGGTGTTTTTTTTGAGGGTCCAGGATCCTCTTATAAAAAGGCCTAAGGAGAAAGTGGTGTACTGGGTGTCCATCGAATCATTTTTTTGATTCAAATTTACGTTTGCAAAAAATTATCTATGGGTTTCTAAAATCAATGCCTTTCCTGTACTCTTACTCTATTGTTAAAAAGTATGCCATATGTCCCCTTTCCTGCTGGTGTTTTGTTTGAGGGTCCTGGACCCTCTTATAAAAAGGCCTTATGGATAAAGAATTGTACTGGGTGTCCATCCAATCATTTTTTTTGTAATTAAAATTCACGGTTGCAACAAATTATCCCCGGGTTTCTAAAATCAATGCCTTTCCTATAATCTTTTTTTCACAAAGGATGCCATATGTCCTCTTTCCTACTGCTGGTTTTGTTGAGTGTCCTGGAGCCTCTGCTAAAAAGGCCTAAGGATAAAAAAGTGTACTGGGTGTCTATTCAATGTTTTTTTAGATTTCACGGTTGTAACAAATTTTTTCTGTCTTTCAAAAATCAATGCCTTTCCTGTAATCTATTTTTCAAAAGGATGCCATATGTCCTATTTCATGCTGTTCTTTCTGCTGAGGCTCCGGGACACTCTTATAAAAAGGACTAAGGATAAAGAAGTGTACTGGGTGTCCAAACAATGTTTTTTTTCTATTTCCCGGGTCATATAACTGATCTCTGTGTTTCTAAAATCAATGCCTTTCCTGTAATCTAATTTTCAAAAGTATGCCATATGTCCTCTTTCCTGCTGGTGTTTTTTTTGAGGGTCCAGGATCCTCTTATAAAAAGGCCTAAGGAGAAAGTGGTGTACTGGGTGTCCATCGAATCATTTTTTTGATTCAAATTTACGTTTGCAAAAAATTATCTATGGGTTTCTAAAATCAATGCCTTTCCTGTACTCTTACTCTATTGTTAAAAAGTATGCCATATGTCCCCTTTCCTGCTGGTGTTTTGTTTGAGGGTCCTGGACCCTCTTATAAAAAGGCCTTATGGATAAAGAATTGTACTGGCTGTCCATCCAACCATTTTTTTTATTCAAATTCACGGTTGCAACAAATTATCCCCGGGTTTCTAAAATCAATGCCTTTCCTATAATCTTTTTTTCACAAAGGATGCCATATGTCCTCTTTCCTACTGCTGGTTTTGTTGAGTGTCCTGGAGCCTCTGCTAAAAAGGCCGAAGGATAAAGAAGTGTACTGGGTGTCTATTCAATGTTTTTTTAGATTTCCCGTTTGTAACAATTTTTTTCTGTCTTTCTAAAATCAATGCCTTTCCTGTAATCTATTTTTCAAAATGCTGCCATATGTCCTCTTTCATGCTGTTCTTTCTGTTGAGGCTCCGGGACACTCTTCTAAAAAGGCCTAAGGATAAATAAGTGTACTGGGTGTATAATCTATTTTTTTTTAGATTTCACGGTTGCAACTAATGATCTCTGTGTTTCTAAAATCAATGCCTTTCCTGTAATCTAATTTTCTAAAGGATGCCATATGTCCTCTTTCATGCTGCTGGTTTTGTGGAGGGTCCTGGAGCCTCTGCTAAAAAGGCCTAAGGATAAATAAGTGTACTTGGTGTATAATCGAAGTTTTTTGTGATTTCACGGTTGCAACTAATGATCTCTGTGTTTCTAAAATCAATGCCTTTCCTGTAATCTAATTTTCTAAAGGATGCCATATGTCCTCTTTCATGCTGCTGGTTTTGTGGAGGGTCCTGGAGCCTCTGCTAAAAAGGCCTAAGGATAAATAAGTGTACTTGGTGTATAATCAAAGTTTTTTGTGATTTCACGGTTGCAACTAATGATCTCTGTGTTTCTAAAATCAATGCCTTTCCTGTAATCTAATTTTCTAAAGGATGCCATATGTCCTCTTTCATGCTGCTGGTTTTGTGGAGGGTCCTGGAGCCTCTGCTAAAAAGGCCTAAGGATAAATAAGTGTACTTGGTGTATAATCGAAGTTTTTTGTGATTTCACGGTTGCAACTAATGATCTCTGTGTTTCTAAAATCAATGCCTTTCCTGTAATCTAATTTTCTAAAGGATGCCATATGTCCTCTTTCATGCTGCTGGTTTTGTGGAGGGTCCTGGAGCCTCTGCTAAAAAGGCCTAAGGATAAATAAGTGTACTTGGTGTATAATCAAAGTTTTTTGTGATTTCACGGTTGCAAGTAATGATCTCTGTGTTTCTAAAATCAATGCCTTTCCTGTAATCTAATTTACAAAAGTATGCCATATGTCCTCTTTCCTGCTGCTGGTTTTGTTGAGGGTCCTGAAGCCTATGCTTAAAAGGCCTAAGGATAAAGAAGTGTACTGGGTGTCTAATCTATGTTTTTTTAGATTTCATGGTTGCAAAAAATTATCCACGGGTTTCTAAAATCAATGCCTTTCCTGTAATCTATTATTCACAAGGATGCCATATGTACTTTTTAATGCTGTTGTTTCTGTTGAGGCTCCGGGAGCCTCTTAATCTTATTAAAAAGGCCTAATGAAAAATAAGTGTACTGGGTGTCTAATCAATTTTTTTTTCTATTTACCGTTTGCAACTAATGATCTCTGTGTTTCTGAAATCAATGCCTTTCCTATAATCATTTTTTCAAAAGGATGCCATATGTCCTCTTTCCTGCTGCTGGTTTTGTCGAGTGTCCTGGAGCCTCTGCTGAGCATAAAAAAAAAAAATCTATTTAACTTGACTTAATAACTGAAGCATGACTTCAGGAGTCAGGTGTGGTCGTAGGTAGTGGTTGTTGTTAGCAGATTATTTTTATTGCAAATTGCAATTGCCACAGTGTGCATAAAATGTGCGTCACTAGTTCAAATTTTAATTTTTTTTTTTCATTCAGGATTAGTTTGGGGTACGGCGCAATATTGGAAAGGCAAAAAACAGGTCTCGGTACCCGTTGATATAAGGGGTGACTACTACTGCTTTTACCAGGCTCCTCTTGGATAGCCCCAGAAAGTGTGACTATGAATCCCAAAAAGAAAATTAAATTAAGGTTGAAAACTAACTCCAAAGTAACTTGTAAGACCTGGAGCTCCTCAAACACACGTCCTACCTTAACAGCTATAGGCTCCCCAACCCACAAATCTTAACTTTATCATGCCAATTGATATTGCCACAGCTGGAACAACAGTAAATAACATGTGCGTCACCACAGTCTCCGAAGCTGTTGTCGGATGTATACAAAAACACTGATAAAGTATTCCTTTAGGAGCGCAAAGAGATGGCTACCGGAACACTCCAGGAACTTCACAAGAGTGGCTGTATTGTGTTTCTGGTGATGTTTAAGACATCTGGGTAGTGTACAGGGAGGGCAAAAATCGTCTCCATCTCTGTGCACCAAAGGACATGACGTCCTTGTCATCCATAAGCACATGAAATTGCTGGCATTTTTGTTGCTTCAAGAAGTTCATTTTTTGTGGTGATAGATAGTACAGAATTAAATAAACTTTGGTTTCCTACCATACTCAAGACAATCTTGTATTTCAAAATTCGTACTTGCTGTGGGAAACAGTGGCCTGTCCATACCAGGAAGATGATTTAGACAGAAGTAACGAGCTCTGCTTGCAGGTGACACATGTTTATCGTCAATCATCAAAGGGGTTGCGTGCAGAATATGGCTGATGGCCCCTTATTCACATGTTTGTCCAGAGCCACAACATTTGCAAACAGCCAGAAGAAAGGTCGTTTCTCACCAGCCTTAAGTTGAGCTTCATTTACCAAATGCTGATATTCAAAAAAATAGACAAACAGTGCCTTAAATAACACATTTGCAATATGGATTCACCAGAGCAAGGTCATTGCAAGTACTAAGTTCCCACGATAACAAAATTAAAATGCCACAACTATGCAATCTTCACCTTCAGATTATTATTGTCACACTCCATTGTACTCCTATGCCCAGCTCCCTGCTCTTGTTTTTGTTGAGGGTCCTGGAGCCTCTGCTGAAAAGGCCTATGGATAATAAAGTGTACTGGGTGTCTGTTCAATGTTTTTTTTTATTTCCCGGTTGCAAGTAATTATCTCAGTGTTTCTAAAATCAATGCCTTTCCTGTAATCTATAATTCAAAAAGATTGACATATGTCCTCTTTCATGCTGTTGTTTCAGTTGCGGCTCCGGGACCCTCGTATTAACAAGGCCTGAGGATAAATAAGTGTAACCGGTGTCTAATGAATGTTTTTTTCTATTACACGGGTCATATAAATGATCTGTGGGTTTCTAAAATCAATGCCTTTACTGTAATCTTTTATTCAAAAGGATGACATATCTCCTCTTTCATGCTGTTGTTTCGGTTGAGGCTCCGGGACCCTCGTATTAAAAAGGCCTGAGCATAAATAAGTGTCACGGCTGTGTAATCAATGTTTTTTTCTAATTTCACGGTTGCAAATAATGATCTGTGGGTTTCTAAAATCAATGCCTTTCCTGTAATCTTTTATTCAAAAGGATGACATATCTCCTCTTTCATGCTGTTGTTTCGGTTGAGGCTCCGGGACCCTCGTATTAAAAAGGCCTGAGCATAAATAAGTGTCATGGCTGTGTAATCAATGTTTTTTTCAAATTTCACGGTTGCAAATAATGATCTGTGGGTTTCTAAAATCAATGCCTTTACTGTAATCTTTTATTCAAAAGGATGACATATCTCCTCTTTCATGCTGTTGTTTCGGTTGAGGCTCTGGGACCATCGTATTAAAAAGGCCTGAGCATAAATAAGTGTCACGGGTGTGTAATCAAATTTTTTTTCTAATTTCACGGTTGCAAATAATGATCTGTGGGTTTCTAAAATCAATGCCTTTCCTGTAATCTTTTATTCAAAAGGATGACATATCTCCTCTTTCATGCTGTTGTTTCGGTTGAGGCTCCGGGACCCTCGTATTAAAAAGGCCTGAGCATAAATAAGTGTCATGGCTGTCTAATGAATGTTTTTTTCTAATTTCACGGTTGCAAATAATGATCTGTGGGTTTCTAAAATCAATGCCTTTCCTGTAATCTTTTATTCAAAAGGATGACATATCTCCTCTTTCATGCTGTTGTTTCGGTTGAGGCTCCGGGACCCTCGTATTAAAAAGGCCTGAGCATAAATAAGTGTCACGGCTGTCTAATGAATGTTTTTTTCTAATTTCACGGTTGCAAATAATGATCTGTGGGTTTCTAAAATCAATGCCTTTCCTGTAATCTTTTATTCAAAAAGATGACATATCTCCTCTTTCATGCTGTTGTTTCGGTTGAGGCTCCGGGACCCTCGTATTAAAAAGGCATGAGCATAAATAAGTGTCACGGCTGTCTAATGAATGTTTTTTTCGAATTTCACGGTTGCAAATAATGATCTGTGGGTTTCTAAAATCAATGCCTTTCCTGTAATCTTTTATTCAAAAGGATGACATATCTCCTCTTTCATGCTGTTGTTTCGGTTGAGGCTCCGGGACCCTCGTATTAAAGAGGCCTGAGCATAAATAAGTGTCACGGCTGTGTAATCAATGTTTTTTTCTAATTTCACGGTTGCAAATAATGATCTGTGGGTTTCTAAAATCAATGCCTTTACTGTAATCTTTTATTCAAAAGGATGACATATCTCCTCTTTCATGCTGTTGTTTCGGTTGAGGCTCCGGGACCCTCGTATTAAAAAGGCCTGAGCATAAATAAGTGTCACGGGTGTGTAATCAATTTTTTTCTTCTAAATTCACGGTTGCAAATAATGATCTGTGGGTTTCTAAAATCAATGCCTTTACTGTAATCTTTTATTCAAAAGGATGACATATCTCCTCTTTCATGCTGTTGTTTCGGTTGAGGCTCCGGGACCCTCGTATTAAAAAGGCCTGAGCATAAATAAGTGTCACGGCTGTCTAATGAATGTTTTTTTCTAATTTCATGGTTGCAAATAATGATCTGTGGGTTTCTAAAATCAATGCCTTTCCTGTAATCTTTTATTCAAAAGGATGACATATCTCCTCTTTCATGCTGTTGTTTCGGTTGAGGCTCCGGGACCCTCGTATTAAAAAGGCCTGAGCATAAATAAGTGTCACGGCTGTGTAATCAATGTTTTTTTCTAATTTCACGGTTGCAAATAATGATCTGTGGCTTTCTAAAATCAATGCCTTTACTGTAATCTTTTATTCAAAAGGATGACATATCTCCTCTTTCATGCTGTTGTTTCGGTTGAGGCTCCGGGACCCTCGTATTAAAAAGGCCTGAGCATAAATAAGTGTGACGGGTGTGTAATCAATTTTTTTTTCTAAATTCACGGTTGCAAATAATGATCTGTGGGTTTCTAAAATCAATGCCTTTACTGTAATCTTTTATTCAAAAGGATGACAGTACTACCAAAATACAGCCAATGAAAGGCCTTAGGAAGACTGAGCCAAGGTTGGATTGTAGTATTTGGTTAGGCTAATCATGACGGCCATGTAGACCACCACCACCGAGAGTCCTGGAAGTAACAGGGATGATGAGATGAAAGAGCTAAGAATAGTAGAACTTGAAACAACAGAGTTAGCCATGGGTTTTAGTGCAAAACCGCTTGGCTTTTTTTTGCCTTTGGGTGCGGCTATTCATGCAGGCCATATAGAGCTGAAAACATTCGGTGTCGTATCACCTATTAAACTAATAAGAACAGTACTACCAAAATACAGCCAATGAAGGGCCTTAGGAAGACTGGGCCAAGGTTGGATTGTAGTATTTGGTTAGGCTAATCCTGATGGCCATGTAGACCACCACCACCGAGAGTCCTGGAAGTAACAGGGATGATGAGATGAAAGAGCTAAGAATAGTAGAACTTGAAACATCAGAGTTAGCCATGGGTGTTAGTGCAAAACCGCTTGGCTTTTTTTTGGCTTTGGGTGTGGCTATTCATGCAGGCCATATAGAGCTGAAAACATTCGGTGTCGTATCAGCTATTAAACTAATAAGAACAGTACTACCAAAATACAGCCAATGAAGGGCCTTAGGAAAACTGGGCCAAGGTTGGATTGTAGTATTTGGTTAGGCTAATCATGATGGCCATGTAGACCACCACCACCGAGAGTCCTGGAAGTAACAGGGATGATGAGATGAAAGAGCTAAGAATATTAGAACTTGAAACAACAGAGTTAGCCATGGGTGTTAGTGCAAAACCGCTTGGCTTTTTTTTGGCTTTGGGTGCGGCTATTCGTGCAGGCCATATAGAGCTGACAACATTCGGTGTCGTATCAGCTATTAAACTAATAAGAACAGTACTACCAAAATACAGCCAATGAAGGGCCTTAGGAAGGCTGAGCCAAGGTTGGATTGTAGTATTTGGTTAGGCTAATCATGATGGCCATGTAGACCACCATGTAGTAATAAGAACAGTACTACCAAAATACAGCCAATGAAGGGCCTTAGGAAGACTGAGCCAAGGTTGGATTGTAGTATTTGGTTAGGCTAATCATGATGGCCATGTAGACCACCACCACCGAGAGTCCTGGAAGTAACAGGGATGATGAGATGCAAGTGCTAAGAATAGTACTACTTGAAACAACAGAGTTAGCCATGGGTGTTAATCCAAGACCGCTTGGATTTATTTTTGTATTGGGTGCAGCTAATCATGCAGGCCATATAGAGCTGACAACATTTGGTGTTGTATCAGCTATAAAAATAATAAGAACTGTACTATCAAAATACAGACAATGAAGGGCCTATGAAGACTGAGCAAAGGTTGGATTGTAGTATTTTGTTCGGCTAATCATGATGGCCATGTAGACCGCCCGTAACAGGGATGAAAGTGCTAAGAATAGTACTAATTGAAACAACAGAGTTAGCCATGGGTGTTAGTCTAAGACCACTCGGCTTTTTTTTGGGTTTGGGTGCAGCTAATCATGAAGGCCAGATAGACCTGCCACCATTTGGTGTTGTAACAGGTATGAAAATGCAAAGAACAGTACTACTTAACACAACCTACTTACCATGGGTCCCAGAGCATATGTTTGGTTGTTATATTTTGTAAGGGTAATCATGCAGGCCATATAGACCTCCACCGATAGGGTGAGTATGAGTAACAGCTATTAAAATGCGAAGGACATTACTAATTAACACAACATAGTTACCATGGGTCGCAGACCAAGAGCAGATGTCTTATTATTATATTTTGTATGGGTAATCATCCAGGCCGTATAGACCTCACCAAATAGGGGGAGTTACAGAGATTAAAGTGCTAAGAATGGTAGTACTTAAAACACAACCTCGTTAAAATAGGTAGCAGACCACATGTCTTATTATTATAATTTTTCAGGGTAATCTGGCAGGCCATATAGAACTCCCCCGATAGGGGGGGGGGGAAAGGGATTAAAGTGCTAAGAAAAGTACTAATTGACACAAGCTAGTTGGGTCCAAGAACGCATGTTTGATTATTAGAATTTATTAGGGTAATTATATATCTAACAAATCTATCTATTTCTCTTCTATCGATTCTATCTAACTATCAATCTATGTATATCTATCTATCCTATCTATCACTATCAATCTATCTTCTGTCCGGGATGTTTTGAGACAGCCACTTTGGGAATGTTAGTTGATTTAGACACATTATGGCTTAAAAGCAGACTCTGCATCAACTATGTAATTTTCCATGCGAGTTTTGCCAGGGATCCCCCTCCAGCATGCAACAGTCCAGGTGTTAGTACCCTTGAAACAACTTTTCCATCACTATTGTGGCCAGAAAGAGTCCTTGTAGGTTTTAAAGTTCGCCTGCCTATTGAATTCAATGGCGGTTCGCGCGGTTCGCGCGTTCGCGAACAATACCAGAAGTTCGAGTCCGCGGTTCACGAACCGAAAATTTTAGGTTTGCAACATCACTATTCCCCACCTCTTTCAGCTTAGTGATTGTTGGTGTGAAAATGAGATTATTCCTTTAATATTTCCCCCCAAATGATGCTTACATAGAAGACAGCATCTGATTTCAAATTATTTGCCTGCTTTTTCTCATGTCTTTGGGAATAAACTACAGAGTTTTGGTGAAAACATCAATCCATACCAAACTAAACTATTAGCTAAGCTCCTTACAATTCAGGAGCTATATTATGTTTAACATTATGCAGATTTCCACATCCTTAACTTCTCCACTTAATTATAGTTTGGGAGGAGCTTAGCCCATAGTTGAGTTTGATATGTGTGGGGATTATAAATAGATGTTTTCACTAAAACTCTATACTATAACTTATTCCCATCCATTTAATACTGTATAACCATCTTCAGGCACTCTGCACATAGGGATATTAGTTACAGATAGGTACTGTGTTAATTGAATAATGCTACATCTTATAGAGATTACTAACATAGGGCCAGATTACAAGTGAAGCGCTAAATATCGCTTGCTTATTAGCGTTCCCCTTTGTAATACCAGCGCATGATAATGTGCGCTGGTATTACAAGTTAATCACAATGTGAACGCGAGATTGCGTTCACATTGCTAGGAAGCATTGCGCTCATGAGAGCGTGCTTCCATAGGCTCCTGTGGGAGCCGAGTTCTAATGACACCCAAATCTACCTATCTGCACCAGACCTATCTCCTTCATTGCAAACCTGTGTCACTAATTGTCTTTTTCATATCTCATCTTGGAGGTCCTCTCACTAACTCAAGCTAAATCTCTCCAAAACTAAGCTCCTTATTTTCCCCCCTTCTTCAATAATCTCCAACTTCTCTATAACTTTCGATAACTCTATCATTACCCCTACCCCACATGCTTGAGGTCTTGGGGACACACTTGATTCAGATCTTTCTTTCACTCCTCATATTCAGTCCTTGGCTGAGGCCTACCGCTTCCACCTTAAAAACATCTCTAAAATTAGACATTTCCTTGCACAAGACACAACTAAGATTTGAATCCACACTCTCAACTACTGAAACTCCATCCTCTCTGGTCTCCCTAGCTGCCGCCTAGCTCCTTTAAAATCCATAATGAATGCCTCTGCCAGACTCATCTTCCTTACACGTCGCTCTTCATCTTCTGCACCTCTCTGCCAATCCCTTCACTGGCTTCATATTGCCTCCAGGCTTAAACACAAATTTCTCACTGTGACATACAAAGGCCTCAACTGCACTGCACCCCTACATCTCAGACATTGGGGCATATTTATCAAAGTGCGAGCGGAAATAATACAATGTAGCATATCATGTCCGCTGCACATCGATAAATGCTGATAGCATATGCTGTCGGCATTTATCATTCCACAAGCAGTTCACCAGAACTGCTTGTGCAATACCACCCCCTGCAGATTCGCAGCCAATCAGTCACTAGCATGGGGTGGGTCAACCCGATCATGACAGATGAGATAATTACCAATGCCAGGGGTGACATACAATGTACTAAATCGCTGTTTCTAAACAAGAATTAACCAAGACTAATAAATTGAACATATCGTAGCAAAATAGCATCTATATATTGCCATGGCAACCCTGTGTAACAGCTGCACCCCAAATCTTACTTGTAGTGTTAATCCTATTTATTTCCAAACAGTCACGGTACTCATTTTTAGAGGTTATCTCCTATTCATACTGGGTGACCAAAATATATAGTGCATCATATAGGCAATCATATACAGAATGAATAATCGTTGCCATAAGGGATAAACCTCCTATTTCGTCATGCGTTCTTTATACTAACTTAACAATAAAGACACAACACAACTACTTGGGAGAAGACCGGTCATTAAACATATTTAATTCTGGCTAATATTGTCCAATATTAGGCAGCTCTTTAATAACTTATAACTGAACTTGTAGCAAGTTCCTTATAGCTGGTGGTGGCATCTTCTCACTAACCTAACCCCTACTGATTGATGGTCAAGGCCCCTCCGATGTTTTCAGCGTGGCACAGGGTTGCACACACTCATTGGCACAGAGAGAGAGACTTGTTATGGAGAGCTCTTCGGCCTGCAGTTCTTAAAGGGAGAGGAAACCCTAAGCCCTGTGTTCGGGCCATCACTCTGCTCTCTCCGTGCCCGCTCCCAGGGCCTTGCCTGACCGCCAGCTAGGGCATACTCAGCCAACCCAGTAGGGTGAGCTCTCCAGTCGAGTCGTAAAAACATGCCTGTGAAAGAAGGATGACTATCTTACAACCCGGGCTTATGAGGTTAGTTCAACTAAACCTACCCCAGCAGGGGAAATAATAAACTCCATACCTTTCTTGCCAACACTTCACTTCATCCAGGGAAGGGCGGGCGTGGAAAAAACTCCCTTGAAGTCTGGAAGCAGGAAGAGGCTGGATCCACTGCAACAGGACCCTATAAAGGAAAGAGGTACACCGCCCACCCACTTGCAATAATGTAACATACACACACTAGAACACTCCAGACTTCAAGTCAGCTATCCTTTAATTTTGCTACAATCCCACTAGAGGGGCTTCTACTGCTATAAGGGATAAACCTCCTATTACGTTGTGTGTTCTCTAAACTAACTTAACAATAAAGACTCAACACAACTGATTGGGAGAAGACCGGTCACGGTCATGTTTATTAAATAAACATATTTAATTCTGGCTAATATTGTCCAATATTAGGCAGCTCTTTAATAACTTATGAGCAAATGTAAGCAAGGTAAATAGTACTGAATAGAAGATACCAAACTATATTCTAACAACTATCTCCTGAAGTGGATAGTTAAAAACTTAAACTAAAAAACCTTATAGAGTCAGCGCTAATAAATATCAGCTAAAGGTAAACATGAAATAATTGACACAATTAATACTTGCAAAATTCAACGTTTACAGCAGTATTTAATTGGTTCTTTTAAAACCTGTTTAAAACCTATTTGTTAAAAAAGGCAGTATTTAACACGTTATTTTATCTTCCAAAAATACAATCATAAAATCACAATTCATATAGGATAACAATATAGAGTGCGCACTCTTAAAAACATGTAAAACTAAAACAACTATAAAAAGTGAGGTCTTCCCTCTCTGGTTTAAATTAAGTGGGGCTATTGCCACAACTAAGTAATGTTCCTTAAAGAGACACTGAACCCAAACATTTTCTTTCGTGATTCAGATAGAGCATGCAATTTTAAGCAACTTTCTAATTTACTCCGATTATCAATTTTTCTTCGTTCTCTTGCTATCTATATATGAAAAAGAAGGCATCTAAGCTTTTTTTCTTGGTTCAGTATTCTAGACAGCAGTTTTTGATTGGTGGATGAATTTATCCACCAATCGGCAAAGACAACCTAGGTTGTTCACCAAAAATGGGCCGGCATCTAAACTTACATTCTTGCATTTCAAATAAAGATACCAAGAGAATAAAGAACATTAGATAAAAGGAGTAAATTAGAAAGTTGCTTAAAATGTCATGCTCTATCTGAATCACAAAAGAAAAAATTTGGGTTCAGTGTCACTTTAACGAAGGATCGCAAAAAGATATGGCTCACACCTTCTGCTCTGAAGGCTCACTGAAATGCCACTTTTATTATTTGTTTATACTTGCACTGTTTTTTAACATCCGACACTTTAAACTCTCCTGTATGCAGCTTGTTGTCTGTGTTTTCTGTTACCTCTTTCCCCAGGTTCCTTTATGCAGTCAGAATCTCCTTAGGACTGAAAGGTTACTGTCGGCTAGATTTAGAGTTTTGCGGCCAAAGGGGTGCGTTAGCTACGCGTGTATTTTTTCCCTGGCACCTTTTAAATACCGCTGGTATTTAGAGTTCACAGAAGGGCTGCGTTAAGCTCCAAAAAGGAGCGTAGAGCATAATTTACCGCCACTGCAACTCTCAATACCAGCGGTGCTTACGGACGCGGCCAGCTTCAAAAAAGTGCTCGTGCACGATTCCCCCATTGGAAACAATGGGGCTGTTTGAGCTAGAAAAAAAACTAACACCTGCAAAAAAGCAGCGTTCAGCTCCTAACGCAGCCCCATTGTTTCCTATGGGAAAACACTTCCTAAGTCTGCACCTAACACCCTAACATGTACCCCGAGTCTAAACACCCCTAACCTTACACTTATTAAACCCTAATCTGCCGACCCCGCTATTGCTGACCCCTGCATTATATTATTAACCCCTAATCTGCCGCTCCGTACACCGCCGCAACCTATGTTATCCCTATGAACCCCTAATCTGCTGCCCCTAACCCCTGCCAACCCCTATATTATATTTATTAACCCCTAATCTGCCCCCCCCCAACGTTGCCGCTACCTACCTACAATTATTAACCCCTAATCTGCCGACCGGACCTCACAACTACTCTAATAAAAGTATTAACCCCTAAAGCTAAGTCTAACCCTAACACCCCCCTAAGTTAAATATAATTTTTATCTAACAAACTAAATTCAATCTTATTAAATAAATTATTCCTATTTAAAGCTAAATACTTACCTGTAAAATAAACCCTAATATAGCTACAATATAAATAATAATTATATTGTAGCTATTTTAGGATTAATATTTATTTTACAGGCAACTCCTAAGTTACAATTAAACCTAACACTACACTATCATTAAATAAATTAAATACAAATACCTACAAATAAATACAAATAAATACACTAACTAAAGTACAAAAAATAAAAAAGAACTGTTACAAAAAAATAAAAATAATTTACAAACATTATAAAAATATTACAACTATTTTAAGCTAATTACACCTACTCTAAGCCCCCTAATAAAATAACAAAGCCCCCCAAAATAAAAAAATGCCCTACTCTATTCTAAAATAAAAATTGAAAAGCTCTTTTACCTTACCAGCCCTTAAAAGGGCCTTTTGCGGGGCATGCCCCAAAGAATTCTGCTCTTTTGCCTGTAAAAAAAAACATACAATACCGCCCCCAACATTACAACCCACCACCCACATACCCCTAATCTAACTCAAACCCCCCTTAAATAAACCTAACACTAAGCCCTTGAAGATCTTCCTACCTTATCTTCACCACGCCGGGTATCACCGATCCGTCCAGAAGAGGGTCCGAAGTCTTCCTCCTATCCGGGCGATGTCTTCATCCAAGCTGGGGCTGAAGAGGTCCATCATCCGGCTGAGTCTATCAGCCAATCGGAATTAAGGTAGGAAAATTCTGATTGGCTGATGGAATCAGCCAATCAGATTCAAGTTCAATCCGATTGGCTTATCCAATCAGCCAATCAGATTGAGCTTGCATTCTATTGGCTGATCGGAACAGAACTTGAATCTGATTGGCTGATTCCATCAGTCAATCAGAATTTTCCTACCTTAATTCCAATTGGCTGATAGAATCCTATCAGCCGATCGGAATTCGAGGGACTCCATCTTGGATGACGTCCCTTAAAGGAACCTTCATTCATCGGGAGTTCGTCGTGGAGGAAGGATGTTCCGCGTCGGCGGGATGAAGATGGAGCCGAAAGAAAGAAGATTGAAGATGCCGCTTGATAGAAGACTTCAGCCGGATGATGGACCTCTTCAGCCCCCGCCTGGATGAAGACTTCAGCTGGATGATGGACCTCTTCAGCCCCCGCTTGGATGAAGACTTCAGCCGGATGATGGACCTCTTCAGCCCCCCGCTTGGATGAAGACATCGCCCGGATAGGAGGAAGACTTCGGACCCTCTTCTGGACGGATCGGTGATACCGGGCGTGGTGAAGATAAGGTAGGAAGATCTTCAGGGGCTTAGTGTTAGGTTTATTTAAGGGGGGTTTGGGTTAGATTAGGGGTGTGTGGGTGGTGGGTTGTAATGTTGGGGGGGTATTGTATGTTTTTTTTTACAGGCAAAAGAGCAGAATTCTTTGGGGCATGCCCTGCAAAAGGCCCTTTTAAGGGCTGGTAAGGTAAAAGAGCTTTTCAATTTTTATTTTAGAATAGGGTAGGGCATTTTTTTATTTTGGGGGGCTTTGTTATTTTATTACGGGGCTTAGAGTAGGTGTAATTAGCTTATTTTTGTAATATTTTTATAATGTTTGTAAATTATTTTTTTATTTTTTGTAACTTAGTTCTTTTTGTATTTTTTGTACTTTAGTTAGTGTATTTATTTGTAGGTATTTGTATTTAATTTATTTAATGATAGTGTAGTGTTAGGTTTAATTGTAACTTAGGTTAGGATTTATTTTACAGGTAATTTTGTAATTATTTTAACTAGGTAGCTATTAAATAGTTATTAACTATTTAATAGCTATTGTACCTGGTTAAAATAAATACGAAGTTGCCTGTAAAATAAATATTAATCCTAAAATAGCTAAAATATAATTATTATTTATATTGTAGCTATATTAGGGTTTATTTTACAGGTAAGTATTTAGCTTTAAATAGGAATAATTTATTTAATAAGATTGAATTTATTTCGTTAGATAAAAATTATATTTAATTTAGGGGAGTGTTAGGGTTAGGATTAGACTTAGCTTTAGGGGTTAATACCTTTATTAGAGTAGCGGCGAGGTCTGGTCGGCAGATTAGGGGTTAATACTTGAAGTTAGGTTTCGGGATGTTAGGGAGGGCAGATTAGGGGTTATTACTATTTATTATAGGGTTTGCGAGGCGGGAGTGAGGCGGATTAGGGGTTAATACATTTATTAGAGTAGCGGTGAGGTCCGGTCGGCATATCAGGGGTTAATAATTGTGGGTAGGTAGCGGCGACGTTGGGGGGGGCAGATTAGGGGGTAATAAATATAATATAGGGTTCGGCGATGTTAGGGGCAGCAGATTAGGGGTACATAGGGATAATGTAGGTTGCGGCGGTGTGCGGTCAGCAGATTAGGGGTTAAAAAAAATGAATAGAGTGGCGGCGATGTGGGGGGACCTTGGTTTAGGGGTACATAGGTAGTTTATGGGTGTTAGTGTACTTTAGAGCACAGTAGTTAAGAGCTTTATGAACCGGCGTTAGCCCAGAAAGCTCTTAACTCCTGGATTTTCTCTGCGGCTGGAGTCTTGTCGTTAGATTTCTAACGCTCACTTCAGCCAAGACTCTAAATACCGGTGTTAGAAAGATCCCATTGAAAAGATAGGATACGCAATTGGTGTAGGAGGATCTGCGGTATGGAAAAGTCGCGGCTGGAAAGTAAGCGTTAGACCCTTTCCTGACTGACTCTAAATACCAGCGGGCGGTAAAAAACAGCGTTAGGACCCCCTAAAGCTGGTTTGGACGGCTAACACAGAACTCTAAATCTAGGCGTGTGTTAGCAGCTTTTTTCATCTGGTCCCTAATTGTGTAGGTGATCCGGTCTGTAATCACAGCTTAGGGGTCATTCCAGAAAGACACAATAGTTTTCTTTAAGCAGTTCTTTTTCTCTTGTTTGCAGTCTTACACCGAGATTACAAGTTTTGCGGTAACAGGGGTGCGTTGCTAACGAGCATTTTTCTTTCACCGCTCACTTAAGACAACGCTGGTATTACAGGTTTTTTCCAACCTGGCATTATCCGCAAAAAGGTTAGCATAGAGCAAAATTTAGCTCCACATCTCACCTCAATACCAGCGTTGCTTACGGTAGCGGTGAGCAGGTAAAACGTGCTCGTGCACGATTTCCCCATAGGAATAAATGGGGCAGAATCGACTGAAAAAAAACCTAACACCTGCAAAAAAGCAGAGTTCAGCTTCTAACGCAGCCCCATTGATTCCTATTGGGAAATAAAAGTTATGTCTACACCTAACACCCTAACATGAACCCCGAGTCTAAACACCCCTAATATTACACTTATTAACCCCTAATCTTCCGCCCCAACATTGCTGACACCTGCATTTTATTATTAACCCCTAATCTACCGCTCCGGACACCGCCGCCACCTACATTATCCCTATGGACCCCTAAACTGCTGCCTCCAACATTGCCGAACCCTACATTATATTTATTAACCCCTAATCTGCCGCCCCCAATGTCGTCGCAACCTACCTACAATTAGTAACCCCTAATCTGCCGCCCCCATCGTCGCCGCTACTATATTAAATTTATTAACCCCTAAACCTAAGTCTAAACCTAAGTCTAACACCCCCCTAACAAATATAATTTAAATAAAACAAAATAAAATTACTAAAATTAAATAAATTAATCCTATTTAAAACTAAATACTTACCTATAAAATAAACCCTAAGATAGCTACAATATAACTAATAGTTACATTGTATCTAGCTTAGGGTTTATTTTTATTTTACAGGCAAGTTTGTATTTATTTTAATAAATAAATTTAATAACTACCTAGTTAAAATAAAGACAAATATACCTGTAAAATAAATCCTAACCTAAATTACACTAACACCTAACACTACACTATCATTAAATGAATTACCTAAACTAACTACAATTAAATAGAATTAAATAAAATAAATTAAAGTACAAAAGACCCCCCACTAAATTGCAGAAAATAAAAAAATAATTACAAGAATTTTAAACTAATTACACCTAATCTAATCCCCCTAATAAAATAAAAAAGCCCCCCAAAAAATAAAATTCCCTAATGTTGGGGGGATATTGTATTTTTTTTTACAGGTAAAAGAGCTGATTACTTTGGGGCAATGCCCCACAAAAAGCCCTTTTAAGGGCTATTTGTAATTTAGTATCGGGTAGGGAATTTTATTATTTTGAGGGGATTTTTTATTTTATTAGGGGGATTAGATTAGGTGTAATTAGTTTAAAATTCTTGTAATTATTTTATTATTTTCTGTAATTTAGTGGGGGGGGGGGTTTGTACTTTATTTAATTTAATTGTATTTAATTGTAGTTAGTTTAGGTAATTAATTTAATGATAGTGTAGTGTTAGGTGTTAGTGTAATTTAGGTTAAGATTTATTTTACAGGTATATGTGTCTTTATTTTAACTAGGTAGTTATTATATAGTTAATAACTATTTAATAACTATTGTACCTAGTTAAAATAAATACAAAGTTGCCTGTAAAATAAATATAAATCCTAAGCTAGCTACAATGTAATTATTAGTTATATTGTAGCTATCTTATGGCTAGATTTAGACTTCTGCGGCCAAAGGGGTGAGTTAGCTACGCATGCTTTTTTTCTCCCGCACCTTTTAAATACCGCTGGTATTTAGAGTTCACAGAAGGGCTGCGTTAGGCTCCAAAAAGGGAGCGTAGAACATAATTTATAATCAGCCAATCAGATTGAGCTCGCATTCTATTGGCTGATCGGAACAGCCAATAGAATGTGAGCTCAATCTGATTGGCTGATTGGATCAGCCAATTGGATTGAACTTCAATCTGATTGGCTGATTCCATCAGCCAATCATAATTTTCCTACCTTAATTCCGATTGGCTGATAGAATCCTATCAGCCAATCGGAATTCGAGGGACGCCATCTTGGATGACGTCCCTTAAAGGAGCCTTCATTCGTCGGTAGTCCGTCGGGCCAGCAGGATGTTCCGCGTCGGAGGTCTGCAAGATGGATCCTGAAGAAAGAAGATTGAAGACCCCGCTTGGAAGATGACATCGCCCAGATGGAAGACTTCTTCAGCGCCACTTGGAGGATCACTTTATCGGATGGAAGACTTCTTCAGCGCCGCTTGGAGGATCACTTCATCGGATGGAAGACTTCTTCAGCGCCCCTTGGAGGATCACTTCTGCCGCTCCGGATCTCCTCTTCAGTTCCATCGGTGGCTCGGCTGAGTGAAGACAACTCAAGGTAGGATGATCTTCAGGGGGGTAGTGTTAGTTTTTTTTAAGGGGGGTTTGGGTTAGATTAGGGGTATGTGGGTGGTGGGTTTTAATGTTGGGGGGGTTGTATTTTTCTTTTACAGGCAAAAGAGCAGTTTTCTTTGGGGCATGCCCCGCAAAAGGCCCTTTTGAGGGCTGGTAAGGTAAAAGAGTTTTGAACTTTTTTAATTTAGAATAGGGTAGGGCATTTTTTTTATTTTGGGGGGCTTTGTTATTTTATTAGGGGGCTTAGAGTAGGTGTAATTAGTTTAAAATTGTTGTAATATTTTTCTAATGTTTGTAAATATTTTTTTATTTTTTGTAACTTAGTTCTTTTTTAATTTTTGTACTTTAGTTAGTTTATTTAATTGTATTTATTTGTAGGTATTGTATTTAATTAATTTATTGATAGTGTAGTGTTAGGTTTAATTGTAGATAATTGTAGGTATTTTATTTAATTAATTTATTGATAGTGTAGTGTTAGGTTTAATTGTAACTTAGGTTAGGATTTATTTTACAGGTAATTTTGTAATTATTTTAACTAGGTAGCTATTTAATAGTTATTAACTATTTAAAAGCTATTGTACCTGGTTAAAATAAATACAAAGTTGCCTGTAAAATAAATATTAATCCTAAAATAGCTACAATATAATTATTATTTATATTGTAGCTATATTAGGGTTTATTTTACAGGTAAGTATTTAGCTTTAAATAGGAATAATTTATTTAATAAGAGTTAATTTATTTCGTTAGATTTAAATTATTTTTAACTTAGGGGGTGTTAGGGTTAGGGTTAGACTTAGCTTTAGGGGTTAATACATTTATTAGAGTAGCGGTGAGGTCCGGTCGGCAGATTAGGGGTTAATACTTGAAGTTAGCTGTTGTCGATGTTAGGGAGGGCAGATTAGGGGTTAATACTATTTATTATAGGGTTATTGAGGCGTGAGTAGCGGTGAGGTCCGATTAGGGGTTAATAATTGTAGGTAGCTGGCGGCGACGTTGTGGGGGGCAGATTAGGGGTTAATAAATATAATATAGGGGTCGGCGGTGTTAGGGGCAGCAGATTAGGGGTACATAGGGATAACGTAGGTGGCGGCGGTATGCAGTCGGCAGATTAGGGGTTAAACATTTTTAATAGAGTGGCGGCGATGTGGGGGGGCCTCGGTTTAGGGGTTCATAGGTAGTTTATGGGTGTTAGTGTACTTTAGAGCACAGTAGTTAAGAGCTTTATAAACCGGTGTTAGCCCAGAAAGCTCTTAACTCCTGACTTTTTCCTGCGGCTGGAGTTTTGTCGATTTCTAACGCTCACTTCAACCAAGACTCTAAATACCGGCGTTAGAAAGATCCCATTGAAAAGATAGGATACGCAAATGGCGTAGGGGGATCTGCGGTATGGAAAAGTCGCGGCTGGAAAGTGAGCGTTAGACCCTTTCCTGACTGACTCTAAATACCAGCGGTAGCCCAAAACCAGCGTTAGGAGCCTCTAACGTTGGTTTTGACGGCTAATGCCAAACTCTAAATCTTGCCATTAGTGTTTATTTTACAGGTAAGTATTTAGTTTTAAATAGGATTAATTTATTTAATTTTAGTAATTTTATTTAGTTTTATTTAAATTATATTTAAGTTAGGGGGGTTAGGGTTAGACTTAGGTTTAGGGGTTAATACATTTAATATAGTTGCGGCGACGTTGGGGGCGGCAGATTAGGGGTTAATAAATGTAGGTAGGTGGCAGCGATGTTAGGGACGGCAGATTAGGGGTTAATAAAATGTAATTAGTGTTTGCGAGGCGGGAGTGAGGCGGTTTAGGGGTTAATATATTTATTAAAGTGGTGGCGATGTCAGGTCGGCAGATTAGGGGTTAAAAACTTTAAGTGTTTCCGATGTGGGGGGGCTCGGTTTAGGGGTTAATAGGTAGTTTATGGGTGTTAGTGTACTTTTTATCACTTTAGTTAAGAGTTTTATGTTACGGCGTTAGCCCATAAAACTCTTAACTACTGACTTTTAAATGCGGTAGGAGTCTTGACAGGAGAGGGTCTACCGCTCACTTCTTCCATGACTCGTAATACTGGCATTGGGCAAGTCTCATTGCAAAGATAGGATACGCAATTAACGCAAGGGGATTTGCGGTAAATAAGTTTACAACACAGTGTAAAATATGGATTAGATACTTTCCCTTTAAGAATGTCAAACCGCAGCCATCCCACAGTCTCTCCAAGAATCTGTGCAAAACGATTTGGTGTGTTGAATGGAGGTGCTGGTTTACTCGTATCCCTCTTGTCCTCTCCTGTTTGTGGGTACAAAGGGATTCTTGCTGAGATATCAAACAGTTGCACCAAAATAAAAGTGTAATATACTCACAATATATAATGCTGATTACCGGCTCCTTCCCAATGCTCAAAAAGAAAATGATTTCACAGATACTATCATAAAATGTATCTTTATTTTAGCCCAAAGTGTTTCAACAGTCCCAGCCATCTATTTCAAGAGCAATAAAAATTGTACAATCATAAAAAGTGCTTTACAAACCAAAGCATACGTTTCCGTTGCACAGGCGGTCTTTAAATACATAATTGATGCCACTACCTGATTCCCCATTGGTGGAGAGCAGGTTTACACCCGTTGCACAATAAAAATAAAAACATTTCATAGAACAACATAAAAGATTTTGATTAAACTTTACATATATAATAAAATTCCTTGGTTTCGTGTATTCATTCTTTCTTTCTGTGAAATCGTGTTTTCGCCGGTTTTGAGTTCCCTTTCAGGTAGTATACTGCTGTAAGTCCTCTCTCAGGTCCGATCAAGATGCAGAGACCACATGATTGAGAGTATCCAATGAGACCAGAGTTCAATTGTCTTATGGCTACAAGCGCCGTTGTATACAAATAAATGAAAGAAAACAGAAATGTTACATACTTAAAATTAAAATTAAAATGAAGAGACAAAAAATATTCCATGTTTGAAACATTAACAAAGTATATAGTGCAATATTAGATTTTTTGCCTTAAAAAACAGTAAAGATATTCGAAAAATTGTCAAATTGATGACTTTTGTTATAAATGATGTAATGTATGTTTTAATATATACAACTAATAGAAATTATTAAACTGTTGTTATTATCAACTTTAACTATCTTATGCACAAAATAATTTTGCAAATTTATTGTTGCACACAAAAGAGCAACCTTTTCATAATAAGAAGAGCATGAATCACGTGAATGGATGTAACCAATCCACGGATGTTATTATCGGCTATTAACTGCCGTGTATATAGATGCAGAAAATAAGTATTACAGTGGCCACATAGTCATGGTTTCAAACCTAATGCCATTTTCGTTGGGGATTAGAACCTTCAAGTGGTTAGTGCAGTAAATTAGTGACAGACAGACTCAATATAAACTATTTCAAGGTTATCATTATATGCCGAAAATGCTATATACATTTACCGATTAATTTGGATTATTGTCATTTTGAATAGAGATATAATGAATTTTACATGAAGGTTAACATAAACATTTTTAATAATATTTTTAATAAAGTTGTTATTGGAAGAACAAGTTTTTACATGAAGGCTGCAATCTTTGTATCTTTATTTAAACCCCATTGGGCGTATATTTTTAATGTATGTATCCATTTTAATTCTCTTTGATCCAGTTGTTTCCCTAGATTCCCTCCCCTCCAGTGTAATTAAACTTTTTCTATTCCTATCCAGAGAAGGGATTCCTTTGTGAAAATTTTACAGTTGTTGCAATGTAGTGGCACTCCATGATCATCATGTTTTTTTTCTATTTTGTTTTGATGTTCCATGATTCTTGTCTTAAGAAATCTGGATGTTTGTCCTAGGTATTGGATCTTGCAGCCACATTGTAACAAATATATCACATTTTTGCTTTTACATGTAATAAATTACTTTATTTCAAAACTTTTCCCCGTAACTGTTGAGTTAAATGTTTTATGTGTTCTCCTAGTGTAACTACATCCCTTACATTTCCCACAAGTAAAAAAAACCTGTCATATTGCTTATTTTAAGTGGTTTTGTGGGAGCTATACCTTTTATTAATGATGGTGCTAGTTTTTGTTTTAAATTTTGTCCTTTTCTATATATAACGGTTGGTTTTGTGGGAACCAGGGGCCCCAAAAATTCATCCTCCTTTATAATGTTCCAGTGCTTTTCGATTA
This sequence comes from Bombina bombina, assembly GCF_027579735.1. Classification (NCBI taxonomy): domain Eukaryota; kingdom Metazoa; phylum Chordata; class Amphibia; order Anura; family Bombinatoridae; genus Bombina; species Bombina bombina. The sequence goes on from NC_069500.1 coordinate 441,004,106, forward strand.
TTTTTTTAATTGAGTGATGTTCTGTATTAAAGGTAGTCACAAATTTGGGAAAATTATGCATAGATGTATGCTCTTTTTTATTATCTTCCAGTAGGAATGATCTTTCTTTATTTTTGACCAAATTTCTTTCCTTTTCTAGAATGTTTTGGTTGTACCCCTTCTGTATAAACCTTTCTTTTAATATCCCAGATTGTTGATCATAATCTTCCATATTGCTGCGATTCCTGCGGATTCTCAAAAATTGACTTTTGGGAACTGATTTTAACCAGGTTGGATGATGGCAACTATCTTGTTTGATATAAGTATTTGTGTCACACTTTTTGAAAAATGTTTTACTCTGAACTCTATTTTCCCTAATGTATACAGTTAGATCCAAAAAAATTAATTACATTTTTATAATATTCTGGAGTTAGTTTAACATTTTGGTTGTTGTCATTGAGTGCATTGACAAATTGACTTAATTTGCTTTCCCCCCATTTCCAAATACAGGTTATATCGTCTATGTACCTATGCCAGGACACCAGGCTTGCACCAAATTCATAATTATGCCATACGTGATTGTTTTCAAAGAAATCCATATAAATGTTGGCATAACTTGGTGCAAACCTGGTGCCCATGGCAGTTCCGCATATTTGCAGATAATAACTATCATTAAACCAGAAAAAGTTGTGATGTAGAATAAATTCTAAAGCTCTAATTAAAAAATCCAAAAGTTTGGGTTGTAGATCTTTATCTGCAGAAAGTTTCCACCTTATCGCTTCTATCCCTTTTTGATGGTCTATTATGGATTATAAAGAGATTACATCCATAGTAACCCATATGTAATCTTCTTGCCATGTTATATTGTGCATAATTTGTAAAACATGTTTGGTGTCTTTCAGGTGTGATCTTGCTTTTTGTGCATAAGGTTGCAAGAAAAAATCTATAAAAGCTGACAAGTTTGAAGTCAAAGAATCAATGCCACTAATTATGGGCCTACCCGGTGGTCGTGTTGCATGTTTATGTAATTTAGGCAAAAAATAAAAAATTGGGGTCCTTGAGTCTATTTTAAATAGAAAGTCATATTCATCTTTTGATATTATATTCTGATTTAAGGCTTCTAAAAGTAATTTATAGAGAGAGGTGGTATATTCTTTCTTAGGATTTTTATTTAGGATGATGTATGTATTAGAATCTCCCAAAATTCTATTTGCTTCTTCCATATAATATTCTCTGTCAAGGATTACAACTCCTCCCCCTTTATCCGCCTCCTTTATCACTATATCTTCTCTTTTATTTAGAGAGGTTAGAATCTCTGTTTCTTGTTTTGTCAAATTGTAATACCATTTTTTTACTTTATTAGATAGATTTTCTATGTCTTTCATTATTAATCTGTTGTACACCTCAATATTAGGGCCTTTCATATACCTTGGATAAAAATTAGAAGGATTTTTTAACTTGTTTCTGGGATTTTGTGGGGGAATGTATTGAACAGCTGGCTGTTTTGCAAAAAAGCGTTTTACTGTTAAGTTCCTCACAAATTTCTGGGCATCAATAAAAAGTTGAAAAGAATTTTTTTTTTTGGGTGGGAATAAACTTTAATCCCCTAGATAAAACTAATTTTTCTTTGTCACTTATAGTTTTTGAAGATGAATTAAAGATCCCCTGTGTTATTGTCTCCTCTTTATTAGATTTCCCTCTTCCTCTTCTGGTTCCCCTAAACTGGGTGTTGTTCCTCTCTTTTTCTGGGAGTAATCTATCCTGATTGGGGAATATCTGTTTGGATGTACCCAAGTTTCCCTGAGTGGTAATTTGTCTTTGTTTCCCTCGTGATTCTCTTTGTGGTGTGAGTGTTGGTAACCCATAGTTACCCTTGTTTCTGTTTTTGAATTTCTCCTTTGTATCTCCCCTCATAAAAGGAGATTTTGGTCTCCTGTATTCCTGATGATTTCCCTGTGGTGTTTTTGGTGTATAGTGATAATTATGTGAGTCTTTATAATGGCGTTCATTTTGTTTTGAAATATAATTGTGATTTTTATGACCTGAGTCATAATCTTTATGTCCATAATAATGTGCATTCCTGTGTGTGTGTTCTTTGTGATGAGATTGTGATCTCTGATTTCTTTCATAATGTGAATAAGTTTTGTTTTCATATTCTTGGTGATTGTGCCTATGTATCTTATCGCTATTAGTGTATGCATTTTTTGCATTACTATTTGAATAAATTCTAACACGATTGAAATTATTTTTTGGGTGCTCATTTCAATAATGAATACCTTGTGCTTGTTGTTGTGAACGAGATGAATATGTGTTCCTGTTATGTGTTCTCCCCCTAGTGTCATTATTGTTGTTTAATTGTGTCAATTTTTTTTTGTACATATTGAGTGCCTGCTTTGAAATCTTCATAGTCTCTAAGGTATTTTTGATGTTTCTTATCACCTATTTCTTCATCAAATTCCTTAGCCTTTTCTTTGACTTGTTCAAATTTATCCTTGCATTTTTTTGTTATTATCCAGATGACTACTTAGTTCTGGTTCTAGTGTGTTAATTTCTTTCTCTAAAGATTTTAGTTGTACATCCTGCATTTCATATAGTAAACTTACTAGTTCTAAAGAATGTTTGTGTAAAGCTGCATTCCATTTTTGTAAGAAAATATCATCATCATCCTGACCAAATGCTGGAATTTTAAATACCATTAAGCCCCTAGGTACAATGTTTTCATTAAGGTATCTACTCAAGAAAGTCACTTCCCACCATTTTTTGGCTTCTTTGGAATATAGTTTTTGCAATTTATAAATTATGGACTCCAATTCAGTGTTAGATTTTTCAGTTTTGCGGTAAGCTCGAGTCGCGGAACAAAAGTGAGCGGTACACCTTTACCTGCCAGACTCGTAATACCAGCGGGCGTTAAAAAGAAGCGTTGGGACCTCTCAATGCTGCTTTTTAAAGCTAACGCAAGACTCGTAATCTAGCCGTTAGAGTTTCTAGCACTGTTAAACTAGTGCCTTAAAGGAGTTCAATCAGAATGTTGTTTTTTGCTCCTTGTAGATCCTTGTAACAGTGTTTGTGCTCCAAATGGGAAACAGTCCAGCAGCAGCTAATCAATTTCAACTAGTTTCAGCCTTGTGCAGGCCTTTCTCAAGATGCTGCTCTGATGTTTTCCCTGGCTATTTAAAGCCAAAGTATTAACTGTTTATATGCTGGACTTAATTTGGATAACTTGAAATGTGATTCATAGCTCAATTAGTGTCCTTATTTATTTTTGCATGTGAAATTGTCACTTTAAGTTACTAAATGACTTTCCTTTGTCTTCAATTTTTTACCAACGTATTATTACTTCATTCATAAAGGCATTTATTTCTTTAGCCAACTTTGTGAGGGAGTTTCAATATATTTCAAAAAGACTGGAGACCCCAAATTAACATTTTTAAACATTTTAAACATTTTTATATAATTTTATAAAACGTATACGGCTAGATTTAGAGTTCTGCGGCCAAAGGAGTGCGTTAGCTATGCGTGTATTTTTCCCCCCGCACCTTTTAAATACCGCTGGTATTTAGAGTTCACAGAAGGGCTGCGTTAGGCTCCAAAAAGGGAGTGTAGAGCATAATTTACTGCCACTGCAACTCTCAATACCAGCGGTGCTTACGGACGCGGCCAGCTTCAAAAACGTGCTTGTGCACGATTCCCCCATAGGAAACAATAAGGCAGTTTGGGCTGAAAAAAAACCTAACACCTGCAAAAAAGCAGCGTTCAGCTCCTAACGCAGCCCCATTGTTTCCTATGGGGAAACACTTCTTACGTCTGCACCTAACACCCTAACATGTACCCCGAGTCTAAACACCCCTAACCTTAAACTTATTAACCCCTAATCTGCTTCCCCCGCTATCGCTGACCCCTGCATATTATTTTTAACCCCTAATCTGCCGCTCCGTACACCGCCACACCCTACGTTATCCCTATGTACCCCTAATCTGCTGCCCCTAACACCGCCGACCCCTATTTTATATTTATTAACCCCTAATCTTCCACCCCCCAACGTCGCCGCCACCTACCTACAATTATTAACCCCTAATCTGCCGACCGGACCTCACCGCTACTATAATAAATGTATTAACCCCTAAAGCTAAGTCTAACCCTAACCCTAACCCTAACACCCCCCTAAGTTAAATATAATTTTTATCTAACGAAATAAAATAAATCTTATTAAATAAATTAATCCTATTTAAAGCTAAATACATACCTGTAAAATAAACCCTAATATAGCTTCAATATAAATAATAATTATATTGTAGCTATTTTAGGATTAATATTTTATTTTTAACCAGGTACAATAGCTATTAAATAGTTAATAACTATTTAATAGCTACCTAGTTAAAATAATTACAAAATTACCTGTAAAATAAATCCTAACCTAAGTTACAATTAAACCTAACACTACACTATCAATAAATAAATTAAATAAACTACCTACAATAACCTAAATCAACTAAACTAAATTACAAAAAAAACATACACTAAATTACAAAAAAAAACAAACACTAAATTACAAAAAATAAAAAAAGATTACAAGAATTTTAAACTAATTACACCTACTCTAAGCCCCCTAAAAAAATAATAAAGCTCCCAAAATAAAAAAATGCCCTACCCTATTCTAAAATAAAAATTGTAAAGCTCTTTTACCTTACCAGCCCTTAAAAGGGCCTTTTGCGGGGCATGCCCCAAAGAATTCTGCTCTTTTGCCTGTAAAAAAAAACATACAATACCCCCCCCAACGTTACAACCCACCACCCACATACCCCTAATCTAACCCAAACACCCCTTAAATAAACCTAACACTAAGCCCCTGAAGATCTCCCTACCTTGTCTTCACCACGCCGGGTATCACCGATCCGTCCAGAAGAGGGTCCAAAGTTTTCATCCTATCCAGCAAGAAGAGCTCCTCCTGAGGGCCAAAGTTTTCATCCTATCTGGGCAGAAGAGGAGATCCGGACCGGCAAACATCTTCATCCAGGCGGCATCTTCTATCTTCTTCCATCCGGTGCGGAGCGGGACCATCTTCAAGCAGCCGACGCGGAGCCATCCTTCTTCACCTACGGACTAACGACGAATGAAGATTCCTTTAAGGGACGTCATCCAAGATGGCGTCCCTCAAATTCCGATTGTCTGATAGGATTCTATCAGCCAATCGGAATTAAGGTAGGAAAAATCTGATTGGCTGATTGAATCAGCCAATCAGATTCAAGTTCAATCCAATTGGCTGATCCAATCAGCCAATCAGATTGAGCTCGCATTCTATTGGCTGATCGGAACAGCCAATAGAATGCAAGCTCAATCTGATTGGCTGATTGGATCAGCCAATCGGATTGAACTTGAATCTGATTGGCTGATTCAATCAGCCAATCAGATTTTTCCTACCTTAATTCCGATTGGCTGATAGAATCCTATCAGCCAATTGGAATTCGCGGGATGCCATCTTGGATGACGTCCCTTAAAGGAACCTTCATTCGTCGTTAGTCCGTCGGTGAAGAAGGATGGCTCCACGTCGGCTGCTTGAAGATGATCCCGCTCCGCGCCGGATGGAAGAAGATAGAAGATGCCGCCTGGATGAAGATGTTTGCCGGTCCGGATCTCCTCTTCTGCCTGGATAGGATGAAGACTTTGGACCCTCTGGAGGAGCTCTTCTTGCCGGATAGGATGAAGACTTCGGACCCTCTTCTGGATGGATCGGTGATACCCGGCGTGGTGAAGACAAGGTAGGGAGATCTTCAGGGGCTTAGTGTTAGGTTTATATAAGGGGGGTTTGGGTTAGATTAGGGGTATGTGGGTGGTGGGTTGTAATGTTGGGGGGGTATTGTATGTTTTTTTTTTACAGGCAAAAGAGCAGAATTCTTTGGGGCATACCCCGCAAAAGGCCCTTTTAAGGGCTGGTAAGGTAAAAGAGCTTTACAATTTTTATTTTGGGGGGCTTTGTTATTTTTTTAGGGGGCTTAGAGTAGGTGTAATTAGCTTAAAATTCTTGTAATCTTTTTTTATTTTTTGTAATTTAGTGTTTTTTTTGTAGTTTAGTTGATATAATTGTAGGTAATTGTAGGTAGTTTATTTAATTTATTTATTGATAGTGTAGTGTTAGGTTTAATTGTAACTTAGGTTAGGATTTATTTTACAGGTAATTTTGTAATTATTTTAACTAGGTAGCTATTAAATAGTTATTAACTATTTAATAGCTATTGTACCTGGCTAAAATAAATATTAATCCTAAAATAGCTTCAATATAATTATTATTTATATTGTAGCTATATTAGGGTTTATTTTACAGGTAAGTATTTAGCTTTAAATAGGATTAATTTATTTAATAAGATTTATTTTATTTCGTTAGATAAAAATTATATTTAACTTAGGGGGGTGTTAGGGTTAGGGTTAGACTTAGCTTTAGGAGTTTTCATTTATTAGAGTAGCGGCGAGGTCCGGTCGGCAGATTAGGGGTTAATAATTGTAGGTAGGTAGCGGCGACGTTGGGAGGGATAGATTAGGGGATCAGCGGTGTTAGGGGCAGCAGATTAGGGGTACATAGGGATAATGTAGGTGGCGGCGGTGTGCGGTCAGCAGATTAGGGGTTATAAAAATTAAATAGAGTGGCGGCGATGTGGGGGGGCCTCGGTTTAGGGGTACATAGATAGTTTATGGGTGTTAGTGTACTTTAGAGCACAGTAGTTAAGAGCTTTATGAACCGGCGTTAGCCCAGAAAGCTCTTAACTCCTGGCTTTTCTCTGCGGCTGGAGTCTTGTCATTAGATTTCTAATGCTCACTTCAGCCAAGACTCTAAATACCAGCGTTAGAAAGATCCCATTGAAAAGATAGGATACGCAATTGGCGTAGGGGGATCTGTGGTATGGAAAAGTCGCGGCTGGAAAGTGAGCGTTAGACCCTTTCATGACTGACTCTAAATACCAGCGGGCGGTAAAAACCAGCGTTAGGACCCCCTAATGCTGGATTTGACGGCTAATGCAGAACTCTAAATCTAGGCGATAGAACTTTAAACAATTAATGTAAACATATATATACACACATGCATATATACATGCACATACACACACACACACATATATATATATATATATATATATATATATATATATACATATATACAGATATACATATACACACACATACACACATGTAAACACACATGAGATGGATAGTATTTATCTTATATTTTCTTTAAATCTCATTGAACTTGCCTTTATGACTATACACATAATTTAAAGATTTAAAGTACATACAAAAGGTTTTAGTGAAATCATATTATCATAATGCTAATAGTTCCCCTTAATATAAGCTACCCTGACCTTAAAAATGTTAGAATGTACAAATCATACATTATAAGGAGAGTGATTTTATATATATATATTATTTTTTTTATTTGTGGGCAAATGGATTTAGATCTAACTCTGCATTCAGACCTTGTGGTTCTAGGGTTTTGAAATCATGTATCAGTTGTGCTTCATTATATAGTAATTTACGCTTGTGGTTTCCCCCTCTCCAGTCTCTAGCAATAAGTTTTACACCCCAGTATTGGAAACCTTTTGTGCTTAGTTGGTGTGCCTCTTTAAAGTGTTTGGATAATAAGTGGCCTTCAAAGCCGTTCCTTATATTGCATAGATGTTCGCAAATGCAGTCTTTCTGGGGTCTGCTCGTTTGGCCAAAATATTGTTTGGCACATGGGCATTGTATTAAATAAACTACACCTTTATCTTTACACCTGATGGTCTGATTGATATGGAACTCTCTTGCAGTGACTGTAGATTTTACCACCTTAGTTTTTGTGCTGTGTTTGCAAGCTGTACATTTGTGGCAGGGAAAAAAACCTGAGAATTTATTTCCAATTAAATCCGCCTGTGTTTTTTTCCCTTTTAAAGGCATTTTTAACTCACTAGGTGCTAAAATTTGTTTCATATTCTTCGCTTTTTTATACACAATTTGTAGTTTTTCACTTAGTGCATTACCTAATACTGAATCTATTCTTAGAATGTGCCAATGCCTGTTTAATATATTCCTTAATTTCTTATATTGTGTATTGTATGTAGTTATAAAGGGAAGAAATATATTGTTATCTCTATCAGGTGGTTGTTTGGCTTTCTCTTGTGTGTCATTATTCTTATTTTTATATAGGAGATCCTTTTGATTAATAGCCCTTACTTCTAATTTTACAGTTTCAATTTCGTTTTTTGTCATATTCCCTTTTCACAAATCTCTCTTCTAGAATGTTTGCCTGTATATCATAGTCTTCTGATCTAGTGCAATTCTTTTTAATTCTGGTGAATTATCCTTTTGGAATATTCTTTTTCCATTTCACATAGTAGTAGCTTTGTGTGTGGATATATTTATTAGCATCTACGGGTTTAAAGTAATTTTTTGTTATTATTTGCTGATCTATAATTTGTATATTGATATCTAGGAAATTTATACTTTTACTGCTAAATTCATGTGTTGATTTCAAACCCATATTATTTGTGGCTAGATCTTCAATGAACAAAGATAATAGTTCTTTCTCTTTCTTTCTCTTTTGGAGAAAGAAACTGATTTGGCAGATCAAGAAAGGAATTATATATGTGAAGTTTTACAATTTTTACTTTTACATAATTATTTTATGTTTAACAATGAGTACTACTTGCAGATAAGAGGGACCGCCATGGGGGGCTAAATTTGCCCCAGCTTTTGCAAACATCTGAGTATCATGGTGGGAGCTGTCATACATTTTTTCAACTAACAACCCTTGGATGGAACAAGTAGTACTTTTTGTTCGTTATATAGATGATTTGCTGTTGATAGTTAAAGATGAGAAGAAAGAAGTTATCCTTGAGGATTTATTGGCTTATTTTAGTGACAACCTCATGGGTTTACAATTCACAGGGGAACATAACAGACAGCAAATCAACTATTTAGATCTAACTTTGAAGATTCTTGACAACCAAATAGTTACTCAAACTTACAGAAAACCAATAGCAGGCAATACCATCCTGCATGCAGCATCTCAACACCCTGAACATGTAGTGAAGGCCATACCGAGAGGGCAGTTTATAAGGCTTCGTAGAAACACTAAATGTGATTCTACATACGACCAGCAGTCATTAGAGTTGAAGGAGAGACTTATTAAGAGAGGATACAATCCTAACAAGCTTGAACAATGTAGACTTACAGTAAAGGACTATAGGAGTAAACCTAAAAACATAGAGGACAAACACCAATTACACACAAACGAGAGTATAGTTTTCACTACTGAGTATTCCTCAAATTATAATGCTGTGGTTAAAATTCTAAAAAAACATTCACACATATTGTTGGGTGATAAAATTTTAAAACCTTTTGTGAAAAACTTTAAGTTTGTCCCCAAAAGACCCAAAACATTGGGGAGAATACTTGCCCCAAGTTTAGTACAGGACAACAAATGTCTTAGATCAGGAAATTGGCTATCTAAAAAAGGTCTTTTTAAATGTGGAAGCAGAGACTGTACCACTTGTCTCCATCTTATCAAAGGTGATCAATTTTCCTCTAGTGTAGATAATAAACAATATGGCATAAATTTTTATGCCAACTGTAAAACCAAATTTGCAATTTATCTTCTAACTTGCAATATTTGCAAATGTCAATATGTAGGTAAAACCTCACGTGAAGTTAGAACCAGATTTGGAGAACATGTGAGGGACGTCAAAAACTATTGTAAGGATTCAGCAGTAGCAAATCACTTTAATGGTACACACTTCACACATTTGGCAGACATGTCAGTTCAAATCATAGACTTAGCTATCATTCCACCAAGAGGAGGCAATAGACATCAAATTCTTGATAAAAAAATAATTTTTTTGGATAATCAAATTAAATACACGTCATCCCCTAGGTATGAATAAAGAATGCGACATTAACTACTTAATAGATAATTAAATCTTGGGTACCGATATGTATTTGTATTTAGTTATTGGAATGTATCACTCAGGAGTTTTAGACATATCTTCTATTTGGGTGGTATTTATTTGTCCATTCTTTTCATTACTGTTATTGATATCAATTAATAGGGATAATACAATTTTTCAAAATTATAGTATGATCTCAAACATGTTTTGTTTTTCATCCCTCCCTTGTCCTGGTGTCATGCCTATCTATGTATTTTAAATATTCATCTTTCATTAAAGTATTTTATTTTTAATCATTCTGGCGCCTGTCTGTTATAGTAGTGTCTGCCACCCAGCCTTCCCTGTTAGAATAGTTCTATCTCACCCTTCCATATAAAGAACATACAATCTATGTACCTTCTATAGAGCACAAGTTTAATAACTTATAACTGAACTTGTAGCAAGTTCCTTATAGTTGGTGGTAGGCATCTTCTCACTAACCTAACCCCTACTGATTGACGGTCAAGGCCCCTCCGATGTTTGCAGTGTGGCACAGGGTTGCGCACGCTCATTGGCACAGAGAGAGAGACTTGTTATGGAGAGCTCTTCGGCCTGCAGCTCTTAAAGGGAGAGGAACCCCTAAGCCAGCACTTAGTGGGCGACACCTCTCCCCAGGGCCGGTGCTAGGATTTTTGGCTACACAGGCAAAGACACATTTTGCTCCCCACCACAAAAAAAAATGATATACCCTGTGTAATAGATATTTCTGAATGACATAATGTGTAGGTAACAGCATTTACCTACACACAAACATACATACTCATACAATTTTACACATGCATACATACTAACACATACATATTTTAACACACACACATTTACACATACATGCACACACATTTACACATACATACACACACATATTTACACATACATATACACACATATTTACACATATTTACAGATACATACACACACATATTTACACATACATACACACACATATTTACACATACATATACACACATATTTACACATATTTACATATACATACAAACACATATTTACATATACATACACACACACATACATATTTACATATACATACACACACATATTTACACATACATACACACACACACACACATATTTACACATACATACACATATTTACACATACACACACATATTTACACATACATACACACACATATTCACATATACATACACACATATTTACATATACATACACACACATATTTACATATACATACACATATTTACCTATACATACACACACACATATTTACACATACATGCACACACATATTTACACATACATACACACACATATTTACACATACATACACATATTTACATATACATACACACACATTTACATATACATACACACATATCTACACATACTTACACACACACATTTACACATACACACACACAAATATTTACATATACATACACACACACATATTTACATACACACACACACACACATATTTACATACACACACACATATTTACAAATACACACACACACATATTTATACATACACATACACACACATATTTACACATACATACACACACATATATTTACACATACAAACACACACATTTACACATACGCACATATATTTACATATACATTCACACATATTTACATACACACACACACATACATATTTGCACATACATACACACACATTTATACATACACATACACACATATTTACACATACATACACACATATTTACACATACATACACACACATATTTACACATACATACACACATATTTACACATACATACACACACATATACATACACACACATATTTACACATACACACACATATATTTACATACACACACATATATTTACACATACATACACATATTATACATACATATACACACACACATTTACACATACATACACACACACACATTTACACATACATACACACACATACACACACACACACACACACATTTACACATACATACACACACATATTTACACATACATACACACACACATATTAACACATACATACACACACATTTACACATACACACATTTACACATACATACACACACACATTTACACATACATACACACACACATTTACACATACATACACACACATATTTACACATACACACACATACATACACACACATTTACACATACATACACACACATACACATATTTACAGCAGCATAAGTGTCATGTCACTCTGAAATAACGTCTTATATCCCCAAGTTTAGCTGAGACACAGCCAACCAAAACTCTCTCCCTACCCATCCCCCTCTCCTGTTTGCCTCCCCTCTGCTTACTGTGAGGGGCTTGTGTCCGATTTCCCAGTTACATTGTGACCTCCCTTTGCAGGAACAGCTCCCTGGCTTATAAATCTTATTTAACTGAGCTGAGCACAGTATCTCTCTGCACGGAGCTAGGACTGCATTAAGCAGATACTCCCACAAATGGCACTAAGGGTTAAAACACAGTGCTCCCCAATCAAAATTGTCAATTTTAAGACATTAACATATATATCCAACAGCCCTGCATAAATCAGAAAAAAATATATATATTTAAAAAACAAAGCAAGCCTGTCCTTTAAAAGCAAGTGTTTATTTAAGCAAATGGTTCAGAACATGCAGCATGGAAAATAGCTCAGACAGTGGAGTAAAAGTAAACTTGTACTTAACTGTCTGAGCTATTTTCCATGGTGCAGTTTCTGAGCTGTTTGCTTAAATAAACACTTGCTTTTACAGGACAGGCCTTGTTTTTTCTATAGTAACTGCTTTAGTACAGTCTTTGCTTTACCTGTGACTGTCTGCTGCCAAATCAGAACTGCAGTGCTGAGCTACTTGAAACAAATGACAAATCCGTTCCAGCCAGGACAGCTCAACTCCTGCTCCAGCAGATCCACCCCCTCCTCCTTTCCCTACAGAAGCCTGCGCGCACTGAACAGATGCAGCCTGTCACTGTGCGCGCGGGAAAAATTTGAATTTCAGCCAATATTTTTAAAAATATAAGCTACATATGTATTAGCATGGCACCCCAATTTCTCAATTCGCTCAAAGAAAATTTAAGGTTATCTGGACTGGGGGCGGACCGCAAATGTAAAAAAACCCAATTTTTTTGCTCCTGCAGGTTGTCAGTTGTCACCGGCATTTTGCGCCCCATACTGTGGCGCCCTAAGGCCATTACCTAACTTGCCTTTATGCAAGCGCCGGCCCTGCCTCTCCCTATGTTTGGGCCATCACTCTCCTCTCTCCGTGCCCGCTCCCAGGGCCTTGCCCGACCGCCACAAGAGAAAAGGACTACTTACTCTTGCCGCCACCCATAACCAACCAGGCCCTTAAATATAAAATTATACTTACTATGTTAAATACAAATCTCTATTTTTTTTATCTTATTTTTTAAAGCGTGCATCATAACAGTCAGATGCCAACCACAGCACAGAACTATATTATTTACAATATTTTTTTTTTTTAGATAACCGATAACAAGGCTTTCCTAAGGTCAGCCAAAAAAATGTCCAACCCGACGTCCGTCAGGTGAACCCCATCCGGTCGGTAAAGGGCCTTTTTGTCAGCCGTGATGGAATCATGCCTAATGACAAAGCCTCCCAAGGCCGTGACCGCTCTTCCCATCTCCCTGTTCACCTTCTTGCGGACGTTATATGCTGCCCTCTGAGTGAGAATGTGACGCCAACACAGTCATACAGCCACGTTTGACCATCCTATCCTAACATCCTGGAGCCACGGACTCAACCATTTTAAGTCCGCAGTCATAATCCGGATGAGGTCCAGCACAGGAATCGACCCCAAGTCATTACCCCCCAAATGCACCACAATCACTTGAGGCTTTCCCCACCTCCTGTGTGCATCCTGTAAAAGGGGGGGTAGCTCATTCCAATTTAGCCCCCTGTGACTGAGCCAGCAAATGTTAGCCCTGGATGAAGCCAATCCTAGCTGCTGCCCATCTGGGGAATGAAGCGCCCTGATAGCCGCCCAGTGGATAAAGGAATGACCAATAATCCACACACAAACCGGGGGAGTTATCTTACCTAGAACAACATGGATAGGAATAATGAATTGCGGCACACCAGGATAATACAGAGAGCTCCCACATTCCTCCCTCAACTGGGAAGGCACTCGAAAGGCCCCGATATCACGCCTCACCCCCCGCCTGTATCCTCTATTCAGGCAAGGGCCGAATGTACCCCTTATAGCACCCCGATTTCCAGCGCCCCATCCTCTTAATCTCTGCCTGCGACAACCCGCTAGTAGCAGCACAAGTCGCGGCCCCAATCCTAAATGAATGTGGGGCTATCCTAGATGCATCCAAGCCTATCTCCGCCACAACTTTAGCCAATACTTTGCAAAACTGAAAAGATGAAAGTGAACTTCTGTCCTCGTGAATGAGAAATTGCCGTGCACCCACAGGCCACACCCGGCAAAACGCCTCCACGTTCTGAACTGGGCAGCATTCCGGGAATTTGTGCCTTGTTAGGGGCAACCATGCCCCCCTCCCTTCCTGATCCATTTTAGATCTTGGGATAAGCAGGAGCTGGCCTTCCTCAGAAGACCTGACATGCTTCATTTTTATTCCCCCTGCATCACCCTTCTTCGATATGGACACCACTTCCCCTATTCTCAAAGCACCCGCGAATGCCAGCGCAAAAGCAGCCCAAAACAAGCAGGCCTCATAGGCTGAAGAGCACACTGAGCCTAACTTTCCCACCAACTTCCGCAACCGTGCTGCAGTGATAGACTCCCTCTGATCCTTGGAGCGGGGGGACACTTGGCCCCACCCCTTCAAGACTTGCCTCACCAAAAAGGCATTGGAGAAGTCTGCCAGTCCCAACGCCTTATTAAAAAATGACAGGGTAGTTAAGCTACTGAGAGCCGACAATCTGGACACAACCCCTTGCTTCAAACATGCCAACCATTCAAGAACGTGTACCTGAGATGCCTGGTGAATTAAGAAACCCTTTCGCTCACTGAAGCACTCCCACACCTTCCAATATGACAAATATGTTGCCCTTGTCTTAGGTGCCAACGATGCCAGGATTAGGGGGAGAATGGACTCCCAACCCCCGCCAACTGCCAAAGAAAAGGTGGGCATGTTAGAGCCTCCACTGCCGCCCTAGGTGCCACCCTCCTGAACTGATCCCATTGAAACCTTGAGAGGGCATCTGCAATGACGTTCTGCACTTCCGGGACATGTTGTGCCGTAAAACTAATATTGAGCTGCAAAAAAAATGCAACACAAGGTATCTAAGGTAAGTCACCACCACTGGAGAGGCTGCTGACAGCCTGTTTATGGCATACACAATGCTCATATTATCAGACCAAAAAATCACAGACTGATTAGCCAGACGGTCCCCCCAGAGCTCCACCGCACCACTTTAGGGAAGAGCTCGAGCAACGCCATATTATGGGAATGGCCAGCCAATACCCAATCCACCGGCCAAGCTTCTGCGCTCCAGTCCCCGTCAAGGTAGGTGCCGTACCCCAGATTCCCAGCCGCATCAGTGAACAGATACAAGGATTGGTTTGAGATATGCCTTGCCCTCCAAAGGCAAACCCAGTTAAATTTAACTAGGAATTGCTCTCACACTTTCAGGTCCTCCTTCATCTGTGTCATAACATGACACCGCTTACACTAACCTCTCAGGCCTTTCAATTGTCCCTCCAGCCTGCAATTGAAGACCCTCCCCATTGGGATGGCCCTCCCCGCAAAGTTAAGGAGGCCCAACAACAATGGCAGTGATGCAATCCGCCCCTGCCACTGATTGAACCACCTCTAAGATGCGGTTGACTTTATCCTTCTGAAGCCTGCAAAGAGATTCCACCGTGTCGATCTCTATGCCCAAAAATGTTAGGCATGTGCACGGGCCCTGAGTTTTGTCATCCGCGAGCGGGACGCCAAACTCAACCATCACACCCTGCATCACCACCATCACCCTTTTACATTAGCCCGTTCCTGAACCCCCTACCAGCAGCATGAAACATTCGAACAGGGTGCATGAAAGTGAGCATCCCATCGGCAGACACCGGTCAACATGGAACTCACCCTCAAACTTCATTCCCATCAGCCGAAAGGAAGAAGGATGAAATGGTAGCAATGTGAATGTGGATTCTATATCCAATTTTGACATTAGGGCTCCCGCACCCTTAGCCCGTACCACCCCCAGTGCCTCATCAAAGGACTGGTAGTGCACTGAGCTAAGGTCTGGATCAATCGCATCATTCACCAAAGCTCCCTTAGGATAAGACAAGTGGTGTATCAACCTGAACTTGCCTTGCTCCCGTTTTGGGACCACTCTGAGCGGGGAGACAACCAGGTCCAGGAACGGAAGCTCTCGAAATGGGCCGACCACCCTCCCCACTGCCAATTCTTTGACCAATTTGTCCTTTACCACGCGTCGAAATTTGTAAGCCGATTTCAGGTTATGATGAACCGTAGAACCCACTACAGTCGACGTGACCGGAATCCTGAAACCGTCCCTCAACCCTGATGACAGGAGGCTCGCAGCTTCCTGGTCAAGGTAATGGGCCAACAATGGCACCATTGCCTCCATCTTAAGTGGAGTTGGGGCCCTTACCCCCAGTACCCCCTCTGGGATTTTGCTGGACAGACCCAGTGTCCCTCTTTTTTGTGCACTCTGAACCCGGATGTGGTCCACTACAGAACTTACAGATGTGTCGAAAAGGAACAATTCATTCCCCTGTCACACTGTTTGTCCGGGAACTTCCAGAATTCCCTCCCCCGCCTCTTCTGTCATGGGAGAGAACTCACGGCACCAGACTTAGCCCCCGTTGGTGGTGATGTGGACCTTTCCTGCCCCAGCTTGGACCACAAGTGCATGTCTTGCGTCCCAAAGTGCAATATGGGGTTTCCCATCATCTTCTTGTGGAAAGCCACATCATTATCCTGCCAGGCCCCCTCTTTAAACCTCGTATGGATATCCCCAATGGTTTTCTGATATTTAAAGAGGTTATGCTCCTGCGCTGGCCATTTGTCAACATAACAAGAGGCAAGCACCCTGAAACCCGTCTGCCATTCCTCATATGTCCCTGGACGCCGCGATTTCTTGGGGCCGACCACTCAGCTACCCTCTCCTTAGCCCTACATGCCTCGGGGGACAGCTCATAGATATTTACATATCTACCTTCCTGTATTTTCTTAATGACTTTCACCTTAAGATGCCCAAATAGGGAGTGGATCAAGCAGGGATACGTAACCCCTAGCACCGCCACCTTCCTAGGCGCTATCTTACAAGGCGTCAGTGCCGACAACTCTCCCACCTGAGACAAAGGGGGTCCCCCAACTACCCCTTGCGTGACCGACTTTGCCTGCACCTGCACCACCACTAACTTCTTTATCATCCTAAACATTTGATGCTGCCCCTTACCAACTAACCCTAGCCCTGCCTCACTGTCAGAACCTGAGTCACTAGAGGAAGATCCCATGTTTGTGTGTGTGATGTCAGTGATGGTGCACTCACCAGACGGCGTTGTCTGCTGCATTGTCCCTGAAGAAGAGGGCTGCTGCTCTGCTGCTGCTGGTGTAGGGGTCTCCAAGCCTCCTCTGGCTGGTGTGAGCTGGCTGCTTGATCCAGTCTCCATTCTCAGTTCGCCAGCAGTGGATCCCTGTGAAAATAAAGCAGACTGGGGAGTACTCAGAGTGGCAGTAAGGGCCCCAGGAGGGCAACACACACCCCCTTCAGCCCGTGTCACCCCTTCCTACACCCCTAAAGCGGATGCCCCCGCTCTCCTGATCATTTCCTCTTGCATGCACACCACCTGGCTCACACACTCCCTAACTTGCCATTGCATACTAGCTGCAGAGAAACCTTCACCCAAGCCTTCACTCACACTGCTTCGCTGCCTGCCCTGTGCTTCCACAGTAAGGTTGGTGCCCCCAGATACATTGTAACCATGACCCTTATGCGCCCTGGGTCCCCCAACAGACACACCTCCAGAGCCAATAAAGCGGCCCTCACTATGCCTGGGTCCCCCTGCAGAGGACGCTATTTTGCAAGAATATGTTCAATGTATTAGAAACAGGGCTTTATTACATCATATGTCACCCCCGGCATTGGTAATTATCTCATCTGTCACAATATTTTTAAATGTTGTTTTACCAGCTGCGGGTTGCCCGGGATGATGATGTCATTGTTTGGGGCGGCGCATCTACCCGGGAGAGAGTGGAGACTGGCGTCCATGTTCACTTTATAATCCTGAGGTGGTTGGGGTTTATGCACTTTTTATGTCTGAAGAAGGGGGTTACACCCCAAAAATTAAAGGTTACAAAAGTTGAAAAAGAATTCCCAGCGAGTGCTCTCTTTATAATGGATGTTGATGCTTTCTGCAGCACCCTGGGTTATTGAACTCTGGTATTCTGATGTGCTATTTTCTACCTGCTATATGAATATATACATATATATTAATGTGTTAATATGTGTAGAGCACAATGTAAAGGCACTTTTCAGTGCCATTTTTTTTCTAACACCCCACTCCCACCAACTTTAAAGCCCCCAAACTGCCTAGTGCAGTTTCTTTTAATTAAAAAAAAATGCTAGGTTTTTTTTTTTAAATAAAAAAACTACAATGCCCTCTATTTTGAAGGCATTTGGGGCACTTTTACAAAATTAACAAGATATCTAATTAATATGCACAATCTTGTTATATGCACACTTTCTGAGGCCCTAGCTCCTACTGAGCATGGGCAAGGAATCACAGTATTTAAGTATATGCATTCTGTGATTGGCTGAAATCTGCCACATGATACAAGGGGAAAAAAATTTCAACTAACTTTGAAATTTGTCAGCAAAAAATGTAATAATCCTTTGAAATTCAGACAAAGTTTTTTTTTTATGAAGCTGCAGATGCAGCTTTGGGTCCCAAGCATTTCAATTTTGCATGAATCGCAGGTTAAGTAGATGCAATCTTAAAACGTATTCTACTTACTTCTCCACCACCTCAATGTTGGTGGAGTTACATCATCCTGATCAGCTTCGATTGTGATGATTGACAAGCCTTGCTCTCCCGCGATTAGTTTCATTAGCACTTACTCATGCTTTAAAAACTTGCCACAATGCCGGGTGGACAGGTTCCTGGAAGCAAACCTTGTCCATCCAGGATTTCATAGTGTGTTTGGATTGACTGCTTGTTATTCAAGTCTACTGTATTTAATGGTCATTAAAGTGTGTACTGCTGCATGCCAAATGTTCTTATGAATAGCTCAAGAATTTTACTCATGTTTAATCATGTTAAAAAAAGCACGAGAGGGGGGAGGAGCCAACTCTGAGGCTGAACGGTCGCACATAGCAGCAGCTCCAGCTATTTATCTTATAAAAGTCAAACTTGGCGACCGTTCAGACCCTTTATAACATATCATTTTTGTGAACTTGGTAGTCCAGCTGCTCTACGGACTTGACACTTTAAGTGGAAGGACGCTCTATAAATGCCACTCTGATATCTAACCTCCTATCGATCACTACTTTTGGGAGCAGCCATGTTTTTTTTTTCCCATGCGGGGACCAAAGCGAAGAGTAAATCCAGCTATTTAGTGCCTTGCCGACAACAGGGTCAAGCGTCGCAATCAGAACTCAGCATGGACATATCATTATATATTCTTGCCGAGATTACCCACCTCCTGGATGGCTATCGAACGGTCTTTGAAAATTCATTCACTTGTGCGTCCCAAACGGCTGACGCAGTTAATGACAGAGATAGACTGAGCGTGGAAGCCGAGAAACCTGAGACATCGCACCTTGCTACCCAGCTTGTTCCGCTAAGTGCAATGACCCAAACGAGCATTCACAACAGGATGGAATCCCTCAGCACGGCGCAATTGATAGTCAATGCACAGCTAACTACAGTACCACCCCTTCAGGGACATCATCTAACAGCGCAGAGGCCTCATTATAGGAAGGTATTTCCATGCAACACTTGTCAAGAGGGGAGCATTGTAACATACATAGAGGCAAACTCCCTAATATGGGAATATCTCTCCCTGGCTGGGGAAATAGAGTAAAGCTGTTGGACACTCTTAGAAAGGCTCGCTCCCATGAGACTTTGATCCTGCTAGTTCAGCTATACGTAATCTCTGCTAGATATCTGGAGCAGCTCTTGCTACATGACATAGAGGTAACTACTCTCAGAGGCATAGGCTAAATGGACTGCTCTACTCTTTACCAAGCCCACTATGTTTTCTATGGACTGGCGAGTGTTAGTGAATGTGGAGGAGTCTCGTTTGAATTTTTTCCTGGACTTTCCCTGGACTGTTTGATGCGTGATGAGTTCACATGTTTGTTTAAGGCTTCTCTGTTATATATGCTAGTTTTGTATAGTTTAAGTTCTTAGTTTATTAATGTGCTCACCTAAGTAATTATTGAAATTTACCGTCATTACCAGAGTCTCATTTTACTCATCTAATTGCTAGTTTATATAATTACTAATTGGGATGAGTGACAAATGTGTCAGGCTTTTTAGACGTGTGTCTTCTAATATTATAATCTGGTGTACCCTGTCCTAGTCTATCTACATGCTGTCAATTTATGTAGGAGGTCTAATGATTTCCCAAGCACTCCATTTGCATTTAACTTCCAGGACCTTTTCCTACACTATTATTATCTCACAAATTAAAGGTATAAATTCCCGCTCTTTCAGGCAAATTGCGTTTTGAACTGCACTATTTCCCCCAACCCCACACAAAATTTACACCCTGGACGCATTTCGCTTCCTCTATTTTTCTTTAGCTTACAGAGGCGGGGTCCGCTCGCACCATGATTGAACTGTGTCACGATTTATTACCACAATATGAAACTATTGTCTAGTGACCTCTGTATCAACCCCTGCTCTCTAAGGCCTAGATTTGGAGTTCGGCGGTAAAAGGGCTGTTAACGCTCCGCGGGTTTTTTTCTGGCCGCACCATAAATTTAACTCTGGTATCGAGAGTTCAAACAAATGCTGCGTTAGGCTCCAAAAAAGGAGCGTAGAGCATATTTACCGCAAATGCAACTCTCGATACCAGAGTTGCTTACGGACGCGGCCGGCATCAAAAACGTGCTCGTGCACGATTCTCCCATAGGAAACAATGGGGCTGTTTGAGCTGAAAAAAAACCTAACACCTGCAAAAAAGCAGCGTTCAGCTCTTAACGCAGCCCCATTGTTTGCTATGGGGAAACACTTCCTACGTCTGCACCTAACACTCTAACATGTACCTCGAGTCTAAACACCCCTAACCTTACACTTATTAACCCCTAATCTGCCGCCCCCGCTATCGCTGACCCCTGCATTACACTTTTAACCCCTAATCTGCCGCTCCGTAAACCGCCGCCACCTACGTTATCCCTATGTACCCCTAATCTGCTGCCCTAACATCGCCGACCCCTATGTTATATTTATTAACCCCTAATCTGCCCCCCACAACGTCGCCGACACCTGCCTACACTTATTAACCCCTAATCTGCCGAGCGGACCTGAGCGCTACTATAATAAAGTTATTAACCCCTAATCCGCCTCACTAACCCTATCATAAATAGTATTAACCCCTAATCTGCCCTCCCTAACATCGCCGACACCTACCTTCAATTATTAACCCCTAATCTGCCGACCGGAGCTCACCGCTATTCTAATAAATGTATTAACCCCTAAAGCTAAGTCTAACCCTAACACTAACACCCCCCTAAGTTAAATATAATTTTTATCTAACGAAATAAATTAACTCTTATTAAATAAATGATTCCTATTTAAAGCTAAATACTTACCTGTAAAATAAATCCTAATATAGCTACAATATAAATTATAATTATATTATAGCTATTTTAGGATTAATATTTATTTTACAGGCAACTTTGTAATTATTTTAACCAGGTACAATAGCTATTAAATAGTTAAGAACTATTTAATAGTTACCTAGTTAAAATAATAACAAATTTACCTGTAAAATAAATCCTAACCTAAGATATAATTAAACCTAACACTACCCTATCAATAAAATAATTAAATAAACTACCTACAATTACCTACAATTAACCTAACACTACACTATCAATAAATTAATTAAACACAATTGCTACAAATAAATAAAATTAAATAAACTATCTAAAGTACAAAAAATAAAAAAGAACTAAGTTACAGAAAATAATAAAATATTTACAAACATAAGAAAAATATTACAACAATTTTAAACTAATTACACCTACTCTAAGCCCCCTAATAAAATAACAAAGCCCCCCAAAATAAAAAATTCCCTACCCTATTCTAAAATACAAATATTACAAGCTCTTTTACCTTACCAGCCCTGAACAGGGCCCTTTGCGGGGCATGCCCCAAGAATTTCAGCTCTTTTGCCTGTAAAAAAAAACATACAATACCCCCCCCCCCAACATTACAACCCACCACCCACATACCCCTAATCTAACCCAAACCCCCCTTAAATAAACCTAACACTACCCCCCTGATGATCTTCCTACCTTGTCTTCACCATGCCAGGTTCACCGATCCGTCCTGGCTCCAAGATCTTCATCCAACCCAAGCGGGGGCTAGACATCCACTGAAGAAGTCCAGAAGAGGGTCCAAAGTCTTCCTCCTATCCGGCAAGAAGAGGACATCCGGACCGGCAAACATCTTCTCCAAGCGGCATCTTCTATCTTCTTCCATCCGATGACGACCGGCTCCATCTTGAAGACCTCCAGCGCGGATCCATCCTCTTCTTCCGACGACTAGACGACGAATGACGGTTCCTTTAAGGGACGTCATCCAAGATGGCGTCCCTCGAATTCCGATTGGCTGATAGGATTCTATCAGCCAATCGGAATTAAGGTAGGAATTTTCTGATTGGCTGATGGAATCAGCCAATCAGAATATAGTTCAATCCGATTGGCTGATCCAATCAGCCAATCAGATTGAGCTCGCATTCTATTGGCTGATCGGAACAGCCAATAGAATGCGAGCTCAATCTGATTGGCTGATTGGATCAGCCAATCGGATTGAACTATATTCTGATTGGCTGATTCCATCAGCCAATCAGAAAATTCCTACCTTAATTCCGATTGGCTGATAGAATCCTATCAGCCAATCGGAATTCGAGGGACGCCATCTTGGATGACGTCCCTTAAAGGAACCGTCATTCGTCGTCTAGTCGTCGGAAGAAGAAGATGGATCCGCGCTGGAGGTCTTCAAGATGGAGCCGGTCGTCATCGGATGGAAGAAGATAGAAGATGCCGCTTGGAGAAGATGTTTGCCGGTCCGGATGTCCTCTTCTTGCCGGATAGGAGGAAGACTTTGGACCCTCTTCTGGACTTCTTCAGTGGATGTCTAGCCCCCGCTTGGGTTGGATGAAGATCTTGGAGCCAGGACGGATCGGTGAACCTGGCATGGTGAAGACAAGGTAGGAAGATCATCAGGGGGGTAGTGTTAGGTTTATTTAAGGGGGGTTTGGGTTAGATTAGGGGTATGTGGGTGGTGGGTTGTAATGTTGGGGGGGGGGGTATTGTATGTTTTTTTTTACAGGCAAAAGAGCTGAAATTCTTGGGGCATGCCCCGCAAAGGGCCCTGTTCAGGGCTGGTAAGGTAAAAGAGCTTGTAATATTTGTATTTTAGAATAGGGTAGGGAATTTTTTATTTTGGGGGGCTTTGTTATTTTATTAGGGGGCTTAGAGTAGGTGTAATTAGTTTAAAATTGTTGTAATATTTTTCTTATGTTTGTAAATATTTTATTATTTTCTGTAACTTAGTTCTTTTTTATTTTTTGTACTTTAGATAGTTTATTTAATTTTATTTATTTGTAGCAATTGTGTTTAATTAATTTATTGATAGTGTAGTGTTAGGTTAATTGTAGGTAATTGTAGGTAGTTTATTTAATTATTTTATTGATAGGGTAGTGTTAGGTTTAATTATATCTTAGGTTAGGATTTATTTTACAGGTAAATTTGTTATTATTTTAACTAGGTAACTATTAAATAGTTCTTAACTATTTAATAGCTATTGTACCTGGTTAAAATAATTACAAAGTTGCCTGTAAAATAAATATTAATCCTAAAATAGCTATAATATAATTATAATTTATATTGTAGCTATATTAGGATTTATTTTACAGGTAAGTATTTAGCTTTAAATAGGAATCATTTATTTAATAAGAGTTAATTTATTTCGTTAGATAAAAATTATATTTAACTTAGGGGGGTGTTAGTGTTAGGGTTAGACTTAGCTTTAGGGGTTAATACATTTATTAGAATAGCGGTGAGCTCCGGTCGGCAGATTAGGGGTTAATAATTGAAGGTAGGTGTCGGCGATGTTAGGGAGGGCAGATTAGGGGTTAATACTATTTATGATAGGGTTAGTGAGGCGGATTAGGGGTTAATAACTTTATTATAGTAGCGCTCAGGTCCGCTCGGCAGATTAGGGGTTAATAAGTGTAGGTAGGTGTCGGCGACGTTGAGGGGGGCAGATTAGGGGTTAATAAATATAACATAGGGGTCGGCGATGTTAGGGGTAGCAGATTAGGGGTACATAGGGATAACGTAGGTGGCGGCGATTTGCGGTCGGAAGATTAGGGGTTAATTATTTTAAGTAGCTTGCGGCGACGTTGTGGGGGGCAAGTTAGGGGTTAATAGATATAATACAGGGGTCGGCGGTGTTAGGGGCAGCAGATTAGGGGTACATAAGTATAACGTAGGTGGCGGTCGGCAGATTAGGGGTTAAAATTTTTAATCGAGTGTCGGCGATGTGGGGGGACCTCGGTTTAGGGGTACATAGGTAGTTTATGGGTGTTAGTGTACTTTAGGGTACAGTAGTTAAGAGCTTTATAAACCGGCGTTAGCCAGAAAGCTCTTAACTCCTGCTATTTTCAGGCGGCTGGAATCTTGTCGTTAGAGCTCTAACGCTCACTGCAGAAACGACTCTAAATACCGGCGTTAGGAAGATCCCATTGAAAAGATAGGCTACGCAAATGGCGTAGGGGGATCTGCGGTATGGAAAAGTCGCGGCTGTAAAGTGAGCGTTAGACCCTTTAATCACTGACTCCAAATACCAGCGGGCGGCCAAAACCAGCGTTAGGAGCCTCTAACGCTGGTTTTGACGGCTACCGCCGAACTCTAAATCTAGGCCTAATTTTGTTGTGGTGGGAGGGGCTGGACTGCCAGCGGCCGAGGTGGTCCTGCTCACTCATCGCTGATAACTCACTCACTATATTTCAGGGAGCAATCCAACACACACAATGAACATGAAAACCCCATTCAGGTTTTCAATTTATTCATACATAACTGCCCACAGCAGTCATTATCTTTAAGTGTTCACAGACTATTAGGGCCCACGCTCAACAAATTCGATTTTCTCTGTTACATGCCTGTATACTTATGATCATGTAGTAATAAGGAAGACCATGTTATATCTTGCTGTCAGGGAAGCAGACACATCAATGCAGCGGAGTTACAAAGATTTCTTCTTACACTTTTACCCCCCAACATGCATCATCAATACATGGAACATCGCATTTGTCCTCTTGTCCTCCACATGTACTGCTTGCTATCACACTGACCCACACTATCCCAAACCACAAGATCCTAACCCACTCTAGAAGTAGCCTTCTCATGGATGAGTGTACTCTTCCCATATTTAACTTACCACCTCCTCTCCCCCCCCCCACCCATGTAATGTACCTCCTAGTCTAGGAGGGCTTACTAAGTGGTTTTTCTAGCATATACCACACCTTAACTACTAGTTTTATATGTCCATCTTGCTGTGCATCATAAGATTGAACATAGTTCCCCGTCATAGAATAGCAAGATTGTCTAATATTTGCATTATTAACAGCTTTTTCACAGCTTCTGAATTTATTGCAAATTATTTTACACTCAGGAAAATAATTCCTCCTCTATAGTATTTTTAACCCTGCTGGGCCTATGAATAGCCCCACCCGTTGTTGGAGGAAATCATACTTGTCATAAAAAGAGGTTCTACCGTTATATTGTGCTATAATATTTCTGCTGTTTCACACTCTTTGCTGTTAAATTATGTAATTGTCTCTGCATGTTAATATTGTCAAAGTGTCATTTGTATTTTGTTGTACATGAGCATATTATTGTATTGTACATGTTGACTACCTCAATAAAAAACTCATTATAAAAAAAAAAAAAAAAGCACGAGAAATATTATATAGCTTTTTATGTAAAATGTTATGAGTATGGTGTGTATCATTACTAGAACATTCAATGGCAGATGTTATACAACAAAAATTCTGAGCTTGGTTACGGATTGTGGAGGGCAAAATAAATATCAAACAAAACTGATGAACAAATTCATAGTTCACAGACACAAATAAATTATCTGCCACAGCAGTATTTATTCAACACTTGTTTCAAGAGATATAAAAGGATAATCTGGAAATAAAGTTTGTTTATAAATCAGGTTGTGACTTATATGTATATTTGTAGCTGTGCAATGATTTATGATAAATTGCCTACTCATTTGCATTGAATTATTTCAATGAAGCATGTTTAGGAGATCACTGGAAATGTGTATGTTCATCACAAACCACAGAGGAAACAAAACAGAAAATAATTTTTCAAGGCATTTTTTTCACAATTTTGTGCCAGATTACAAGTGGAGCACAAACGTTTACGCTCAAGCGATATATGGTTTTCTCCATAGATTTCGCACAGGTTAAATTGCGCTGGTATTACGAGTTGAAAGAAAATGCGATCACTTAAGCACAATTCAAGTTAACGCTCGTTGGGTTAGCACCTCCTCAGAGCTGTGGTTAACTGCTTTGCGAAACAAGTCTCATAAAACACATCAAAAATAAAAAAAATTAAGTATAGTTACACTCATAATAACATCATCTAATAAAAATTAGTCAATAAAAGTATTGCATATAAAAGTACTGAAAGATATGAGGTGTTTAAAAAAAAGGTAGCTAAAGGGCTTTAACATTGAGATACATACATATACATCTCTAAAGCTGTATATGCATTTGAATGTATGCATATATACATATATATATATATATATATATATATATATATATATATATATACACACACGCACATATGTATTTATATGAGTACATATGTATTTACAGACATATTTACATATATAAACACATAAATACATATGTACACATGTATATATATATATATACACACACACATATGTATTTATATGTGTACATATGTATTTACAGACATATTTACATATATAAACACATAAATACATGTGTATGCATATATAGACTGTGATATATCTTTAAGGCATATACCTTTTCCTCTTCCTATGACTATTTAAGTTCACTTCCTGCTAGGGTTGTTGCCTGATAATTGAAGTTTATTTCACAGCTGATCTGTGAGTCAGACTGACGCTTTCTCTCTCAGGTCTCTCAGCCTGTGAATTGCTCACTAAAGTCTTTACCGAGACTATTCTCAGCTGTTTACTTTTTGCAGCTTTATATTTTTTTTCTCTTGAGCCTTCAGTGTTTTCCACCATTAACCCTCATTGCAACTAGCTGGGTTCTCTGTAATTTAATTTTCATACAACCGCAGCTGAATACCGGAGTCTTCGCCTCACAGTCTGGAATCCAACTCCGCTCCCCGCTCTGCACGGATCCTTGTTTGTTGTGTCGCCACTCTCAGGGAAGGTAAACCTCTCATACGAGCACTTACTCTGGATAAAGGTACTGTGTTTAACCGTCTCTTTTCAGATGTTGCAATAACTCTCATAAATGATACTTTTGCTCGATACTACCAGTAAGTCTTTGTGGAATCATTATCTGTGCAATATTTGTTACCAGGCCTCTTCTTCGCTTGCTGGATACTTGTTATGTTGTATCAAGTTGTTTTCACTCTGCCTACTTGTATTTCTAACTCAGCATTCACTTTATCAACTCCACAGAATCTAGCTTATCCTTGATATTCAATAGTATTCTGTGTTATATATCAAAACTCCTTCAGTTCAAGCATATACTTAAACAAACTCTGGAGTTTGTCTTCAGTTTCCATTCTGAATTGTTATTGGGGTTTATTAATTATAAATTCTTTACCTTCAGCAGTATTTCCTGCTCTGTTAACAATTGCTCAATCTATTATACTCATTAACTTTAAAACTGGTTATTGGGCATACATATACAAGAGCAACAAACCCTGGTTTATCCAAATCAGATATATTGGTACATAATCCATATTGAAACATAACATTACATAATTATCAGGCCATAAAGATAAGAATTTTGATACCTAAAATATGGATCCAAATGAGATCACTAAGCAAATAGCCAGCATTAATCAAAATATAGATTTTTTGGCCCGTGGCTTGACTTCGGTACAGGCAGAAAATTCTATTCTGAAAGCATTAATAAAGGACTCTATGAATCCAAAACATCCAGACTTGTCAGAATCTCATATAAATTTACCAACCCCATTTTCGGGCAAACGTTAAGAATTCTGTGACTTTAGGAATGCTTGCAACTTACTATAAACCCCCCACATACCATACAGAAAGAATCAAGATATGCAGTATAATTTCATATTTGCTAGGTGAGCCTAGATCCTGGGCAAATAGATTCTTTGAATCAAATGACCCCTTATTAGATTCCCTATAAGATTTATTTTCAGAAAGCCTGTATGAAGACTCAAACACTCAAATAAACGCAGAGAACAGATTACGTGCCTTAAAACAAGGAAAAAAAACTGTAGAAGAATATTATATAACAGACTTTCAGATGTGGGTGTCAGATTCCCAATGGAATCAAGTAAGTTTGCTCTCACGTCTAGATTTACTTGAGACTTTGTCTGGTTTAATTAAGCTTAGCACAACTTTGGATAGAAGACTCAGAGAAGGAAAGGCAGAGAGAGGGGCTTACGACTCTACGACTAGACATATTTTTACTCCTTCTACCACCTCTAAGAAAACATCAACCTATTCCACTCCGATTGAAATCGGAACAATCAAAGGACCTCTCTCTCAAGAGGAAAAGACAAGAAGAAGATTGTCAAATTTAAGTCTTTATTGTGCCAATAGGGAACATACCGTATCATCTTGTCCTCTATTGGCAAAACAAAAGAAGGGTAAGGAAAATATCAATACACTTATTTGCACAATTAAAAGTTTCTACTCAACTCATTATGCCCCTTTCCTTAAAGTGGGACCAACAGCTCATTCAGACAGAGGCGCTGATTGACTCAGGAGTATCAGAATGTTTATTGATACTGATTTCGCTGTGTGCAAACAAACACCTGTATTTGTCAAGTTAATCGACGGGTCCTTTATACAAAAGGGACCTATAACCCACCACACCATAGCAATACTACTGGTTACACCTAAAGGACATACTGAGTATGTTTCATTTGACATTATACCCATACCTCTACACTCAATTGTGCTAGGATACTCTCGGTTACATACACATGACCCTATCATAGATTGGACACTCAATTACATCACATTGCAGTGTGATTACTGCTTAAAAACCTGTTACCCTCACGTATCCATATCCAACCTTGAGGCTGTGGTACCAGAGGTATATCAGGATTTGATGGACGTATTTAACTTGAAGGTAGCAGAGCACCTTCCTCTCCACAGGCCTTTCAATTGTCCAATTGACATCCTACCAGGCTCACAAATTCCTCACGGAAGGATCTACCCACTATCACAAAATGAACTT
Organism: Bombina bombina; assembly: GCF_027579735.1. Taxonomy (NCBI): domain Eukaryota; kingdom Metazoa; phylum Chordata; class Amphibia; order Anura; family Bombinatoridae; genus Bombina; species Bombina bombina. Next base: position 441,033,683 of record NC_069500.1, read on the forward strand.
ACCCATTTATGTACCTATCTTGATGAAAATTTACGAAAAGGTTTTATTACCCACTCCACATCTCCAGCAGCTGCTGGAATATTTTTTGTCAAAAATAAATACGATAGTAATAATAGATTATAGAGCCCTTAATGCTATCACCGTTAAGAATCGCTATCCCCTACCTCTTATACCAGAGTTATTAGAACGTCTATCTAACACCACAATATACACAAAATTAGATTTGGAAGGTGCTAGGGTTGTTGTCTGATAATTAAAGTTTATTTCACAGCTGATCTGTGAGTCAGACTGACGCTTTCTCTCTCAGGTCTCTCAGCCTGTGAATTGCTCACTTAAGTCTTTACTTAAGCTGTTTACTTTTTGCAGCTTTATTTTTTTTTCTCTTGAGCCTTCAGTGTTTTCCACCATTAACCCTCATTGCAACTAACTGGGTTCTCTGTTTATTTCATTTTCACACAACCGCAGCTGAATACCGGAGTCTTCGCCTCACAGTCTGGAATCCGACTCCGCCTGCCAAGCTTCCCGCTCTGCACGGATCCTTGTTTGTTGTGTCGTCACTCTCAGGGAAGGTAAACCTCTCATATGAGCACTTACTCTGGATAAAGGTACTGTGTTGAACCGTCTCTTTTCAGATGTTGCAATAACTCTCATAAATGATACTTTTGCTCGATACTACCAGTAAGTCTTTGTGGAATCATTATCTGTGCAATGTTTGTTACCAGGCCTCTTCTTTGCTTGCTGGATACTTGTTAAGTTGTATCAAATTGTTTTCACACTGCCTACTTGTATCACTTACTCAGCATTCACCTTATCAAACTCCACAGAAACTAGCTTATCCTTGATATTCAATAGTATTCTGTGTCATATATCGAAACTCCTTCAGTTCAAGCATATACTTAAACTCTGGAGTTTTGTCTGCAGTTTCCATTCTGAATTGGTATTGGGGTTTATTAATTATAAATTCTTTACCTTCAGCAGTATTTCCTGCTCTGTTAACAATTGCTAAATCCATTATACTCATTAACTTTAAAACTGGTTATTGGGTACACATATACAAGAGCAACAAACCCTGGTTTATCCAAATCAGATATATTGGTACATAATCCTTATTGAAACATAACATAACATAGACATATATATTTATATATATATATATATATATATATATATATATATATATATATATATATATATATGTGTGTGCATTAGAGCCCTTTCTAGTTACGTAAATGAAAACATATAAAATTGTATTTATGCAATATTAATTTTTAATGTGTATTTACTGTAAATATTTGACATTATAATGTTTGGCACATAGTAGAGTATGTTCTAAGTATTTATAAATAGATATTCCTATATATATATATATATATATATATATATATATATATATATATATATATATATATATGAATAAATCTATACCTGCATATAATCATATATGTATATACAGTATATATATATATATATATATATATATATATATATATATAGGTATAGATATATATTGTACCAAAATACCATCAAATATATGTATATGGAAAAATGTATTTTTGAATAGATAGCACTTATTGTTCTATGTGAAGAACATTGGAATGTGAAATATTCATCTCTTCATGCCGGGTTAGCCCCCTAAAGAACATGAGTTATACCAACACAACCCGACGTGTGCAAAACGTTTAATTCTAGTGCAATTAGCAAAAGCACTAAATATCGCTCCACACGTAATCTGGCCCATTATGTCTCGATGTGGTAAAGTAAATTGTTTCTAAAGGTGTTCAAAATCTGTATGCCCAAATTAGTAACTATCTTGACCAGCTGTTTGATATTATAATTATGCAATGTATGTACTGTATCTTAGTTTTCCCTCTATCTGTTTTAAATTATACTCACAGCTGCCTTAGTTCTGTAACAAAAAAGGCTATTGTATGCCTTTATATAACATTTTGGTATATAGTACTTTATCTGTTTTTGGTAGCAAAGAAGTGTTAGTAAAATGTTGCATATTTGCACAAAGTGGAAAGGCATTTTGATGCTATGGCAACAAAATAGCATCACTTTCAATTGCTTCTTAAAGACAAAGTAAAGTAAAAATTAAACTTTCCTGATTACGATTGGGCATGCTATTTTAACCAACTTTGCTGTTTCTTTCATCATCAAATTTGCTTTGTTCTGTTAGTATTCTTTGTTGAAATCTAAACCTAGGTAGGTTAATAAACTGATTTCTAATTCTTGAAGACCACCTCTTATTTCAGTGCATTTTGACAGATTTTCACAGTTAGACAGTGCTAGTTCATGTGTGCCATACAGATACCATTGCGCTCACTCCTGTGGAGTTATTTATGTGTTTGCACTGATTGTCTAAAATGCAAGTCTGCCAAAAGAACTGAGATTAGGGACGTGTCTTTAGAGGCTTACATGATGTGAAAAAATTTGTAAGGGTGCTAGTCAGCTAAAGATATCGAAGATACAGTAGTGTAAACAATATGAAACATTTATTTAAAACAAATATTTTCTAGACTATTCCTCTAAAATTAGAGACGTCTCCCTTAAAAGTATATATATACACACACAGTAATTGATCAAAAATAAGTGACAATTTAAAAAGAAAGCACAAAATGTATCTCAATCACAATTCCTCATTAAGTGACTGGTACATTCAGGAATACAAAAAGTGCCAAATGTCATATAAGACTTTGCTGCTACAATCAGCTTGGTTGTTATATAGCGTATACCACCTTTTAATGATGTGATGTATTCGAATACCCAATGGTCAACACGATATTAAATTGTCTTAGTGTAGGCAAGACAAATAGGTTATAGGTTACCTCCAAATTTCTGAATCCTCTTATGCACAGTCTCTGTGAATAAAATTGTACCTGGTTTATTTATTTGTGATATGACTCATGGAGTAAATGAGTAGCTCCATGTACTCCCTCAGAGATTGTAATGACCGCAAGTTCACCCCACGTGACCGATGGCATCTGACGTCACAAGTGACACTCCCAAATGGTGTATTCTCAGGTATCGGCAACTGTAAATATTTAGATGTATTAAAAAAAATGTGTTATATATTCTAAAATGCACTTGTAATTTATTCTATATAGGTGAAATGAAAAGATCTCTAAGAGATAGAATAAGGGAACACCTACAGAATATTGAAAATAACACAGAGGACACACATTTATACAAACACTTCAAAGAAGTTCACAAAGGTAGAATAAAAGATATCTCATATTGGGGTATCCATACGGTAAATGGTCTCTGGAGAAGAGGTAATATAGAGAAGAAACCTCTTATTAAAGAAGCTGAATTAATTTATAAATTCAACACTTTATAACGGTGGTCTCAATTCTGAATTAGATCTATCCCCTTTCTTTTTTAATAAATGCTATATCATTTGATAACACTACTATATTTATTTTTGCACATACACTTGATACAATATATACATATAATATTATTACGTTTTAAAAAAAAAATGTTTTTATTTATTTACCTTTCACTTTGTTCACATGTATGTATCTTGTCAGTACTCTGAGTTATCACTGAGGTAAAAAGTATATTAATATAACTGTGTTGGTTATGTAAAACTGGGGAATGGGAAAGGATTATCTATATTTTTAAACAAGAAACCTTTTCAAGTAGAGTGTCCCATTAAGTGTGTGTTTTGTTTTAAAATGTAATTTTCTACACTGAATTTTCATTTAGTAGATCCTGATTTAATCCAATCTTATATGGGTATGATATTAGTGTATGACTTGGTGTAGTGTGGGTGCAGAAGCTAAAATTCCAGTAAGGGTGTGGTTTAAAGCAATGTCAGTATATGAAGACACCATGTTATAAATGCCATTTGAAGAATGTTATCTGATCTAACTTTTCATCAGTGATGTTATTGGTAATATAATGCCATTGCCATATTAGTTTTAAGGATTTGTACAACATATGTTATCAATACATTTAATTACTTGATAACTGCTTTACTCATTATCGATTACCTTTAATCAGCCAAAACAATGCAAGTAAATCTAGCTCATACTTATTTTTATTTTAGCTTTTTAAACTGAATAAAATAAATAGTCAGCAGTCTATTTATTTAAATGTATTCAAATCACTTTGAGATTGTGATATACAATGTTTAATTATGCACAGTAAATACATTTTGCAATATATTTCCTATGTACAGAATAGCGCATATGTTATTTTCATTGCACACTTTTCATAATGTTGGTATTACAAGTCTGAAAAGAACCTCGTTATGTATTGCGGTAATAGGAGTAACGCGTTTATTTCCAAAGCATAATCATGGACGCGTAATGGATTCTACCATAGAGAACAATGCAAACTGAAGAATAGACAGATTTTTCTTCTAACACTCAATATCGTGAGAACTACACACTGCTCTGTCATATTACGCATACAACATAATGGACACGAAAAGGAATCAGATCAAATGTACAAACAACATAGCATAGCTCTTAGCATGGCTTCTTTGACTGTATTGCTTTTTGGAGATAGGTACAGGTCTAGGCATTGGAGGTTTCTGAGAGTTAGTGAGTTAGTTAGTTAGTAAAAAGAGAGAGAGTGAGTGAGAGTTAGTTAGTGAGAAAGAGTGAGAGTTAGTTAGTGAGAGAGATAGAGAGTGAGAGTTAGTGAGAGAGAGTGAGAGTTAGTGAGTGAGAGTTTGTGAGAGTTTGTCTGGGTGAGTGTGCAAGTGCTATTTTTTTGTACATTACATAACCACATTTACACACAAACACATTCAATACATACATACGCATATCAGTAGCACTACACTCCATACCACATTCCCTTTAATCCCATACCCATTCCATAGTTAAAATTTGTTTGTCTGTTAACTAATACCCCTTACCCTATTTTTTTAATACCATTCACAGTTTGAGCACTTTTTACTTTTAGTTCATTATTTTGTCCACCTTTCATTTGGGAACTTTTACATTTTGAACGAGTATGGTGGGAAGGAGGGCTAGGGGAGGCAGGAGATCAGCGAGGATCTCTTAGAGCTTATTATGCAGCAGGTTAGTCAGCAGGTTAGGGAGCAGGTTATGGAGGAGGTTATGAAGCAGGTTATGGACGAGAGAGGGACAGGGAGGGGGAGAGGAAGGGGGAGAGGAACTAGAGAGAAGGGGGAGAGGAAAGGGGAGAGGTCAGAGTGGGTGGGGGTGGGACCAGCCACATTGTTGAAGATGAACAAGTGGCTGGGCCCAGTGGTGTAGGACAGGAGCACAGACAGGGTGCATTACAGTCAGTACAACAGAGGCTCACATCACAGGGGAAGCCCAGACAGAAAGAGGAGAGGTATACCATGGAAGAGAAGGAGGTCCTTATAGCAGCCTTAATGGAGAGGGCTAGGATGCTGCAGGCACCAAAGGCCAGCCCTTCAGAAAAGAAAAAGTTGTGGATGGAGATCACGAATGCTGTGAATGTAGTGGGGACTTTAAGAGGGATGTCAAATCAATACATCACCGCTACCGGGACTGCAGAAGTGAACTCAAGAAGAGGATTTCAAGGGAGAATGAATACCATGCAGGGACTGGTGACAGGCCGGAACAGACATTTGTATACAGCCACTGGGAGGACATGCTGCATCCAAACATCTCCGAGGTGGCTATAGTCTGTATCGAAGGAGGAATTGATACCGGGAACCTGCGCTTCTCATCTGCTGGTAAGCTCATTTACTAATCTCTTTAAATCCACCTCATAACCCATTCAACAACGTAATCCAAACAAATGATGGATTTTACACCTTTGCATGTGATGTCTTACGCAACATGGCGCATCCGATATCGTGAAACAACGTAATCCAATCAAATGACGGATTTTATACCTTTGCATGTGAGGTCTTATGCAACTTGATGCATCCGATATCGCGGAACAACGTAATTCAAACAAATGACGGATTTTACACCTTTGCATGTCAATAACAAACGTATTTCTATTTAAAAAACTAGGATGTGCTATATTGTTATCTATCAAGCGTGATTGTTTCATGCAATGCACAGCTTCACATAATGTAACGCTAGATAACATAATACTGTGATATCTGAAATATAATCCATTGTTGGTAATAAATATATATTTCATTAGAATAGGAAGATTAGGAAATATTTAGGAAGTAGCAGGGTTTAACATATAAATAATGCTACTATATACATTATGAAAATGTGTATTGTTTATACATTATATGTTACCTATAGCAATATATTGTTGGATAATTAAATATAATCAAAAATAATAGAAAGAGCTCTCCTTCTTCCTTCTACACATTGTATATACTGTATATGCAAGAACAGGATTGACTGATGCCCCAGAATACACAGCCTATAGTTTCACAAGCAGTTGTATTCAAAGTGTTCTCTGCTAGAATTTCTCAAGTGCAGCAAAGAATATCAGACACTGAAGATTGACAATGAGAGACTATCTCTAATGTAACTAATCTACAAAATAAAACAAACTGATGCTAGCAAAACTAAATGACCTTGAAAACAGGCCGAGAAGAAACAATCTTCACATAATTGGACTTCCGGAATCTGTTCCTAATACAGACCTTCTGAACTTAGCAGAGCAGATCTCTGATCTACCTATGGTTATTGGAGGGGATTTTAACATAGATCCCCAGGTCCTAGCACATAGGTTAAAAAATCCACTTGCCCATAATATAAAATTAATTTAATCTCCTTATGCCAAAAGAGACTCAATGCATGTTGTTCATATAAGTGCTGTTGTTGAGATATGCGTGGAGGGAGAAGTATCCCAATGCAAAAGATTACACTTGTCTTTCAACATCAAAAGATACTATCTCCCATATCAATCTTTTTTATTTTCCTCGCTTTTGAGCTCTAGAATAAGGAAATTATGAATTGGTCCTGTAACTCTTTATGGCCATGCACCTGCATCCTTTGAATTGGCCACAGCAAATAAGATTTCAGGAAGGAAAACTTGGAAATTCCCCAATTATCTCTACTGAGAGTAGACCTGTGGCCAATAATGATGCTGGTTCATATCATGTCGAAAATAATGTTAATTCTAATCCAAACTTGAGTTCTCATCGTGTTAATGGGAATCAGGTAGGGGCCTCCAATAGTAATTCCCCCTAACATTTTTTAGAGCTAGGCCCCAGACAATCGTCATGGAAACAGAAAACAATTGCCAGTTACCTGGAGCCTGTGGTCTCCTTCACTGCCCCTCCAAAAGGCAAAAGACCCCACGGAAACAAGGGTGCGGAGGACATGGCACAGCCCTCAAAGAGGCAAGATTACAGACCCTGAGTAAGGGTATTTTCAATTTATCATTACATACTTTAACAAATGACAAAGTAAGGGTGTTAGGGAAAGGCCTTTCTTATAGTTCCACTAATAAACATAATGTTTTTTCACTTTTTGTTGATTTGAACCAATTCACACAGAAATTGTCTATGCAATAGTACTTTGCCGAAAAAACACTTAAGAACAACACAATGAGGCCAATCCTAACAGATTCTATGGAGGTGAGACTTAGACAACAAATAGTTCCTATCTTTGAGCCAGACTCTTTGATTGACCAATTATGTGATGGCTATATACACACACATTTTAAAAATAAATCAAATTTTGTGCCCCAGCTCAATAATAATTCACATATCGAAATGTTTAGGCAACTTGTAAGTGATGACTTTGACAAAATTCCAAAGAGAAATATTGGTCAAGATTATCTGTTTCCTAATGAGAAAATAGCATTGGCAAATCTTAAAAACAATAAATCCCTTGTTATAAGGCAGGCCGATAAGGGTGGTGGGGTAGTTCTCCAAAATTTAGATGACTACCTATTGGAGGCTAGAAAGATTCTATTTGATATCACATATTACACTAAACTTAGTTCTGACCCTACTATTAAATATAAGGCTATTTTAAAAGGTATTGTCGAGTCCGCTTTTGAGGAAGGAATACTTTTGAAAAAAGAAAAAAGAATATCTGGTCCCCAATGAGCCAAATCAGGCTTTTTATTACCATCTTCCAAAGATACATAAAAATTGCATATGTCCACCAGGTCGGCCCATAATAGCGGGGATAGGAAGTTTGACCGACAATGTATTTTCATATGTGGACCACCTCTTACAAAGGTATGTGTTGGGTCTCGAGTCCTATATTCGAGACTCCACTGACCTCCTCAAAAAATTGGAGCCCTATTGTTTCACATCAGACATGATATGGATCACGTGTGATGTTCAGGCACTTTATTCCAATATTCCTCATGAATTAGGCTTGTTGGCAGTGTCTGAATATCTTGAACAAGATTTCTATTTACCAGCAACCCAAAGAGTGTTTCTGCTTGAACTCATATCTTATATCCTGAGACACAATTATTTTGTGTTTCAGGATGAATTCTACCTCCAAACCAGAGGGACTGCCATGGGTACCAGGTTCTCCCATAGCTACGCCAATCTGTTTATGGGATCTTTTGAACAGAAATATATCTATGATTCGTGTTTTGGGGCGAACCTGGTATTCTTTGGCAGATATATAGATGATCTTATTTTTATATGGAGAGGAGAACAGTCTTCTGCCAATCTCTTTGTTGAACATCTAAATTCAAATGATAGGGATCTGACCTTTACGAGCTCTATAAATAATAAATTGATTGTGTATTTGGATCTTAATCTCTGTTTTACTGAAGGGAAGGTCACTAGTACCACCTTCTTTAAGACAGTTGATTGTAATAGTTACTTGGACTTTAAAAGTAGTCACTATTACCCTGGAAACGGAACGTACCTTATAGTCAGTTCAAAAGAGTTCGCCGCAATTGTAGTACTTTATCTGACTTTGAGTCTCAAAGTATGACTTTGAGAGAGCACTTTATAGAGAAAAACTATCTGTCACATATTATTGAAAATGGCTATAGAAGGGCTAAATACTTTTATAACCCTACCAAACAACCAGAACAAAGAACTGATAATATAAACAAGTACCCTATATTTATAACTCAGTTTAATTCAAATCACGGCTTGATTGAACAAATTATTAATAAACACTGGGATATCTTGTTGAAGGATCTGATTTTGGGTAAATTAATAGGGAATAAACCAAAGGTAGTTTATAGAAGGGCTCCCACTCTAAAAACCCTGTTAGCTCCCAGTAAAGTAGTCAAACACAAGAAATCGCTTTCTTCCACCTAATCTGCGTTATGCTCACTACCCTCAGGTTCATTTAAGTGTAGATCTAGTAGATGTAAAATGTGTTATTATATTACCAATAAGCAAAAAACCTTTAGGTCTAATATCACCAACAGATCTTATACTATCATCGGTCATGTGTCCTGTGCCTCTGATTATGTGGTTTATCTACTATCATGTTTTTGTGGGGTTCAATATGTGGGGCGTACCTGTAGGCGGTTCAGCACAAGATGGTCTGAACACCAGCGCAACATGAAAATAACTATAGATTTCATAGTGTCTCCAGACATTGTGACAATGTCCATAACGGTGACACTAACTGTTTTTCTGTGACTCCCATCGAATTTATACCCAAATCCCATTTATACAATCAGTTCTTTAGACTCAGACAAAGGGAGACCTATTAGATCCACGTACTGAAAAGTATGCATCCTAATGGCCTGAACTTATGTGTAGATCTGGCCGCCTTTCATTAGCCATAGGCTTTCTCCCTTTGTCTGGGTCTTCTCTAGCGGGTTTACGTGCAGTTTAGACTTAAATATTTATCCTGATTAATATATTTGTTTATCTACACAATTAATTAAAGTCTGGCTATTGTATGCTATGCCTATGACCATACTGAGTTAAAAGGGTCTTTCTAAAAATTGATGTAATATGAGCTTATATTTGATTATATAGTTTAAAATATTATAACACGATTTTTATATGTTATTTTGTTAATGTGTATAGGTCTAGTGTAGGTGCATACTATACTCATTTAATTAAATTATTATAACTTTTATATTTATATTGTTTATTTTAATTATTATAATTTTCACATTTATATTGTTTATATCCTCATTTTTCATTATTCTATGATCTACAATTGTCCCGATGTTATTCGGCTACTGGTGAGCCTATTGATTGGGATCTAGCATGTGATCAAAGACAAATTCATTGACACACCAATAGCTTGACTTTTGTGTTTTGTATCTATATGGTATCTATTTGGTGTTATATTATTAGCAGTCTTCTATATGATTGATGTATATATATTTATTTAATTGTTCTCATACTATGTCATATTGATTCAAATTTTAATATCGTAACTTTTCCAATTGCAGCTTGTGCTATTCACACACCCATCATTTTGGTCGTCTTTGATTGGCTATCTGTGACGCTGTTGTCATATCCGTAACATTCGAGGAGTGAGGGGTGTGTGTTTAGGTCTGGCTTGTGATAGGCTTAAAGTTTTTACAAGTAGAGCAGGCTTTTAATGTTCAGTATCAGCCTGATGAAACAACCTGTGAGTCGAGAAACACGTTGCTGTATGCTGTATATATTTTAACTTTTTAAACCATAATAAACTTTTGAGTTTATACTACCTGCTCTACGTTTGGCTTTGTTGTATGGACCGTTGACCTGTATATCAAATTGCCGAAGCCAGTGACTGGATCTCCTGCAGACAGCTTCCACTGTGACGCTGCTCCTAGGCTATCATTGATTGGCCATTCGTATCCATGTGCGGGCTCCAGTTTTCTTGTCTGTCAGGCGACTTAAGATCCCGTCCTGCGCTGTGAGGCACACGTTTGTGCCGATATCCTTGTGGGTACCCCCGCTGTTGGGCTGCTGTGTTAGCTTTGCCTCCTCCTTGTTAAGATGATATTGTCCCATGAGGCACCTCTGTTTTCTGTTTTTACAGGTTCTTCTCATCGCACTAGTTCTCAAGAGTGCTGCCTGACCGGAGGAGTGATTCACCGCTTAGGACTTTTAGGATCCTTAGGATTGGTGTATACCAAGCATCTGCGCACCTCTCATAGAGACTCTTTGCTGTATCATTTCTACTGAGATGTTAATTTGTATAATTACCTAGTGGGTGAATGATGGTATATATATAAGACCATAAACCTCCAGCACCTTGATAAACCACTCCTCATTTGGGAGACAGCCAAAGCTGTCCTGAGGAGGTTTATAACCTCTTATGCATTGGGGATTAGGAAAAAGAATGTACAGAGGGAAGATTTTCTAGTTCAACAGACGTTGAAGGTTATAACAGATACCTGAGATGCCCAACTCTGAATAATAGGGATAAATATAAAGAGGTCAAAATATATAGGTCTAGTGTAGGTGCATACTATACTCATTTAATTAAATTATTATAACGTTTATATTTATATTGTTTATTTTAATTATTATAATTTTCACATTTATATTGTTTATATCCTCATTTTTCATTATTCTATGATCTACAATTGTCCCGATGTTATTCGGCTACTGGTGAGCCTATTGATTGGGATCTAGCATGTGATCAAAGACAAATTCATTGACACACCAATAGCTTGACTTTTGTGTTTTGTATCTATATGGTATCTATTTGGTGTTATATTATTAGCAGTTTTCTATATGATTGATGTATATATATTTTTTTAATTGTTCTCATACTATGTCATATTGATTCAAATTTTAATATCGTAACTTTTCCAATTGCAGCTTGTGCTATTCACACACCCATCATTTTGGCCGTCTTTGATTGGCTATCTGTGACGTTGTTGTCCTATCAGTAACATTCGAGGAGTGAGGGGTGTGTGTTTAGGTCTGGCTTGTGATAGGCTTAAAGTTTTTACAAGTAGAGCAGGCTTTTAATGTTCAGTATCAGCCTGATGAAACAACCTGTGAGTCGAGAAACGCGTTGCTGTATGCTGTATATATTTTAACCTTTTAAACCATAATAAACTTTTGAGTTTATACTACCTGCTTTACGTTTGGCTTTGTTGTTTGGACCGTTGACCTGTATATCAAATTGCCGAAGCCAGTGACTGGATCTCCTGCAGACAGCTCCCACTGTGACGCTGCTCCTAGGCTATCGTTGATTGGCCATTCGTATCCACGTGCGGGCTCCAGTTTTCTTGTCTGTCGGGCGACTTAAGGTCCCGTCCTGCGCTGTGAGGCACAGGTTTGTGCCGCTATCCTTGTGGGTACCCCCGCTGTTGGGCTGCTGTGTTAGCTTTGCCTCCTCCTTGTTAAGATGATATTGTCCCATGAGGCACCTCTGTTTTCTGTTTATACAGGTTCTTCTCATCGCACTAGTTCTCAAGAACTGCTGCCTGACCGGAGGAGTGATTCACCGCTTAGGACTTTTAGGATCCTTAGGATTGGTGTATACCAAGCATCTGCGCACCTCTCATAGAGACTCTTTGCTGTATCATTTCTACTGAGATGTTAATTTGTATAATTACCTAGTGGGTGAATGATGGTATCTATATAAGACCATAAACCTCCAGCACCTTGATAAACCGCTCCTCATTTGGGAGACAGCCAAAGCTGTCCTGAGGAGGTTTATAACCTCTTATGCATTGGGGATTAGGAAAAAGAATGCACAGAGGGAAGATTTTCTAGTTCAATAGACGTTGAAGGTTATAACAGATACCTGAGATGCCCAACTCTGAATAATAGGGATAAATATAAAGAGGTCAAAATAAATAGAAATAACTTTCACCTACAACAGTCAATCTATTCCTTGTTAAGGTTGCAGGCTAAAGTTAGGCAATCAGACACCTAAATATCGGGCCCGTATCTCCATTCTCCAAACTTTCTCATAAATGCAATTCTATACTAGCTATTAAAAGGTGTATTATTACCAAGTGAAGTAGATACTCTTTATCAAATATCTGTAGGAGCAGAAAAAAGAGAGGCGCCTTATGGGACAGTATTGTTTACACAACGATCGGGGAACAGGAGATAACACACAAACCCAAGAGCGGGGTACTCACAAGGATTGCGGCATAAACGTATGCCTCACTGCGCAGGACGGGACCTTAGTCGCCCGACAGACAGACCAGTAGGAGAGAGTGTCCGGAACTCCAGGGTCCAATCAGCAGCTGCTGGTAGTAGGAGTGTCAGGAGATAGCCGTCCGTGGTGCATCCAATCACCGATGACTCAATTGGAGAGACAAGCAGGCGGACCAACCAGAACACAACAATCGAAAGAGCGGGGGTATCGAAGAAGGCAGTTTTATTTAAAACCAGTATAAAAACATATGCTTGATATGCAGTAAAAACAGCAACGCGTTTCTCGACCTTCCGGTCGTTTCATCAGGCTAATAATACATTTAAACCCCGCTCTATTTAACAAATACATCGTCCAATCACAAGCTGGTCTACATCTACGCCCCTCATACAGCCAATCATAGGCTACCCAAAAGCAGACATGGGCTAGAGCAAATGCACCCGCCCAGATAGAGTATGTGTATAAAGCGTGTAAAGGTAGCACCAGCTATAATATCAGATACATACATATAGACAATAACAGAACAGCATAAGTTTGCAAAAAACATAAATGCCATTGCCAATAATAGCATGCATGGACAGTCCCCAATAATGTAAGACAGATCGCTTATAAAAATAAAATCATACTAAATAATGACTAAAAATTCAATAAAATGTATTCATTAGCAGCATGTTAAAGACCTATAAAGCTAGATTGTGAGCAATTCATATATTTAGTAGTTTAGACAGAGTACATTTAGTTCGAAATATAAGGACCTCGCAGATAAAAATAATAAAAAGAACCATGTTTGGTGCATAAGCAGTTATATATGAAATATGTATATAAGAGGATGTAAATATCACCGCATATACAAAATTGTGTTCACATTAAGATATCAAGGTAGAATAAAATATCCACAGTGTGAACACATAATGTTGGATACATCATGGGAATCTTATCAATCAGATAATGAGAAAAAAATATATATATGGGAAATAAAAATGAAAGATAAACAGGTGACCAAAGACAGCTGGAAATCAGGCTCAGGCAGAGGGACACTGGGCTCAAAGTTATTAAGAAAAAGCGGCCAGATCAATGCATAAATTCAGACCATCTGGATGCATGCTCTTTAGTAGATGGATCCAAAAAGTCTCCCTCTGCCTGAGTCTGAAAAAACATAATTTATGCTTACCTGATAAATTCCTTTCTTCTGTTGTGTGATCAGTCCACGGGTCATCATTACTTCTGGGATATAACTCCTCCCCAACAGGAAATGCAAGAGGATTCACCCAGCAGAGCTGCATATAGCTCCTCCCCTCTACGTCAGTCCCAGTCATTCGACCAAGAAACAACGAGAAAGGAGTAACCAAGGGTGAAGTGGTGACTGGAGTATAATTTAAAAGATATTTACCTGCCTTAAAACAGGGCGGGCCGTGGACTGATCACACAACAGAAGAAAGGAATTTATCAGGTAAGCATAAATTATGTTTTCTTCTGTTATGTGTGATCAGTCCACGGGTCATCATTACTTCTGGGATACCAATACCAAAGCAAAAGTACACGGATGACGGGAGGGATAGGCAGGCTCATTATACAGAAGGAACCACTGCCTGAAGAACCTTTCTCCCAAAAATAGCCTCCGAAGAAGCAAAAGTGTCAAATTTGTAAAATTTGGAAAAAGTATGAAGCGAAGACCAAGTTGCAGCCTTGCAAATCTGTTCAACAGAGGCCTCATTCTTAAAGGCCCAAGTGGAAGCCACAGCTCTAGTGGAGTGAGCTGTAATTCTTTCAGGAGGCTGCTGTCCAGCAGTCTCATAGGCTAAACGTATTATGCTACGAAGCCAAAAAGAGAGAGAGGTAGCAGAAGCTTTTTGACCTCTCCTCTGTCCAGAGTAAACGACAAACAAGGAAGAAGTTTGGCGAAAATCTTTAGTTGCCTGCAAGTAGAACTTGAGGGCACGAACTACATCCAGATTGTGTAAAAGACGTTCCTTCTTTGAAGAAGGATTTGGACACAAGGATGGGACAACAATCTCTTGATTGATGTTCCTGTTAGTGACTACCTTAGGTAAGAACCCAGGTTTAGTACGCAGAACTACCTTGTCTGAGTGAAAAATCAGATAAGGGGAATCACAATGTAAGGCTGATAACTCAGAGACTCTTCGAGCCGAGGAAATAGCCATTAAAAACAGAACTTTCCAAGATAACATTTTTATATCAATGGAATGAAGGGGTTCAAACGGAACACCCTGTAAAACGTTAAGAACTAAGTTTAAACTCCATGGTGGAGCAACAGCTTTAAACACAGGCTTGATCCTAGCTAAAGCCTGACAAAAGGACTGGACGTCTGGATTTTCTGACAGACGTCTGTGTAACAAGATGGACAGAGCTGAAATCTGTCCCTTTAATGAACTAGCTGATAAACCCTTTTCTAAACCTTCTTGTAGAAAAGACAATATCCTAGCGATCCTAACCTTACTCCAGGAGTAACCTTTGGATTCGCACCAGTATAGGTATTTCCGCCATATTTTATGGTAAATCCTTCTGGTAACAGGCTTCCTAGCCTGAATCAGGGTATCAATAACCGACTCAGAAAAACCACGTTTTGATAAAATCAAGCGTTCAATTTCCAAGCAGTCAGCTTCAGAGAAGTTAGATTTTGATGTTTGAATGGACCCTGTATCAGAAGGTCCTGTCTCAGAGGTAGAGACCAAGGCGGACAGGATGACATGTCCACTAGATCTGCATACCAAGTCCTGCGTGGCCAAGCAGGTGCTATTAGAATTACTGATGCTCTCTCCTGTTTGATTTTGGCAATCAATCGAGGAAGCAGCGGGAAGGGTGGAAACACATAAGCCATCCTGAAGTTCCAAGGTGCTGTCAAAGCATCTATCAGAACTGCTCCCGGATCCCTGGATCTGGACCCGTAGCGAGGAAGTTTGGCGTTCTGGCGAGACGCCATGAGATCTATCTCTGGTTTGCCCCAACGTCGAAGTATTTGGGCAAAGACCTCCGGATGAAGTTCCCACTCCCCCGGATGAAGAGTCTGGCGACTCAAGAAATCCGCCTCCCAGTTCTCCACTCCCGGGATGTGGATTGCTGACAGGTGGCAAGAGTGAGACTCTGCCCAGCGAATTATCTTTGATACTTCCATCATTGCTAGGGAGCTTCTTGTCCCTCCCTGATGGTTGATGTAAGCTACAGTCGTGATGTTGTCCGACTGAAACCTGATGAACCCCCGAGTTATTAACTGGGGCCAAGCCAGAAGGGCATTGAGAACTGCTCTCAATTCCAGAATGTTTATTGGAAGGAGACTCTCCTCCTGATTCCATAGTCCCTGAGCCTTCAGAGAATTCCAGACAGCGCCCCAACCTAGTAGGCTGGCGTCTGTTGTTACAATTGTCCAGTCTGGCCTGCTGAATGGCATTCCCCTGGACAGGTGTGGCCGATGAAGCCACCATAGAAGAGAATTTCTGGTCTCTTGATTCAGATTCAGAGTAGGGGACAAATCTGAGTAATCCCCATTCCACTGACTTAGCATGCATAGTTGCAGCGGTCTGAGGTGTAGGCGTGCAAAAGGTACTATGTCCATTGCCGCTACCATTAAGCCGATCACCTCCATGCATTGAGCTACTGACGGGTGTTGAATGGAATGAAGGACGCGGCATGCATTTTGAAGTTTTGTTAACCTGTCTTCTGTCAGGTAAATCTTCATTTCTACAGAATCTATAAGAGTCCCCAAGAATGGAACTCTTGTGAGAGGAAAGAGAGAACTCTTCTTTTCGTTCACTTTCCATCCATGCGACCTTAGAAATGCCAGAACTAACTCTGTATGAGACTTGGCAGTTTGAAAGCTTGAAGCTTGTATTAGAATGTCGTCTAGGTACGGAGCTACCGAAATCCCTCGCGGTCTTAGTACCGCTAGAAGGGCACCCAGAACCTTTGTGAAGATTCTTGGAGCCGTAGCCAATCCGAATGGAAGAGCTACAAACTGGTAGTGCCTGTCTAAGAAGGCAAACCTTAGATACCGGTGATGATCTTTGTGGATCGGTATGTGAAGGTAAGCATCCTTTAAATCCACTGTGGTCATGTACTGACCCTCTTGGATCATGGGTAAAATAGTCCGAATAGTTTCCATTTTGAACGATGGAACTCTTAGTAATTTGTTTAGAGTCTTTAAATCTAAGATTGGCCTGAAAGTTCCCTCTTTTTTGGGAACCACAAACAGGTTTGAGTAGAACCCTTGTCCTTGTTCCGACCACGGAACCGGATGGATCACTCCCATTGTTAACAGATCTTGTACGCAGCGTAGAAACGCTTCTTTCTTTATCTGGTTTGTTGACAACCTTGACAGATGAAATCTCCCTCTTGGGGGAGATAATTTGAAGTCTAGAAGGTATCCCTGAGATATGATCTCTAGTGCCCAGGGATCCTGAACATCTCTTGCCCAGGCCTGGGCGAAGAGAGAGAGTCTGCCCCCTACTAGATCCGGTCCCGGATCGGGGGCTCTCGGTTCATGCTGTCTTTGGGGCAGCAGCAGGTTTCCTGGCCTGCTTGCTTTTGTTCCAGGACTGGTTAGGCTTCCAGCCTTGCCTGTAACGAGCAACAGCTCCTTCCTGTTTTGGTGCAGTGGAGGTTGATGCTGCTCCTGTTTTGAAATTCCGAAAGGGACGAAAATTAGACTGTCTAGCCTTAGCTTTGGCCTTGTCTTGAGGTAGGGCGTGGCCCTTACCTCCCGTAATGTCAGCGATAATTTCTTTCAAACCGGGCCCGAATAAGGACTGCCCCTTGAAAGGTATATTAAGTAATTTGGACTTAGAAGTAACATCAGCTGACCAGGATTTTAGCCACAGTGCCCTGCGTGCCTGTATGGCGAAT
This sequence comes from Bombina bombina, assembly GCF_027579735.1. Lineage (NCBI taxonomy): Eukaryota > Metazoa > Chordata > Amphibia > Anura > Bombinatoridae > Bombina > Bombina bombina. The sequence goes on from NC_069500.1 coordinate 441,051,475, forward strand.
CCTGAGTTCTTAGCCGTAAGTTTGGTTAAATGTACTACGGCCTCCGAAATGAAAGAATTAGCTAGTTTAAGGACTCTAAGCCTGTCCGTAATGTCGTCTAGCGTAGAGGAACTAAGGTTCTCTTCAAGCGACTCAATCCAAAATGCTGCCGCAGCCGTAATCGGCGCGATACATGCAAGGGGTTGTAATATAAAACCTTGTTGAACAAACATTTTCTTAAGGTAACCCTCTAATTTTTTATCCATTGGATCTGAGAAAGCACAGCTATCCTCCACCGGGATAGTGGTACGCTTAGCTAAGTAGAAACTGCTCCCTCCACCTTGGGGACCGTTTGCCATAAGTCCCGAGTGGTGGCGTCTATTGGAAACATCTTTCTAAATATTGGAGGGGGTGAGAACGGCACACCGGGTCTATCCCACTCCTTAGTAACAATTTCAGTTAGTCTCTTAGGTATAGGAAAAACGTCAGTACTCGCCGGTACCGCAAAGTATTTATCCAACCTACACAGTTTCTCTGGTATTGCAACAGTGTTACAATCGTTGAGAGCTGCTAAGACCTCCCCTAGTAGTACACGGAGGTTCTCCAATTTAAATTTAAAATTTGAAATATCTGAGTCCAATCTGTTTGGATCAGAACCGTCACCCACAGAATGAAGCTCTCCGTCCTCATGCTCTGCGAGCTGTGACGCAGTATCAGACATGGCCCTAGCATTGTCAGCGCACTCTGTTCTCACCCCAGAGTGATCACGCTTGCCTCTTAGTTCAGGTAATTTAGACAAAACTTCAGTCATAACAGTAGCCATATCTTGTAATGTTATCTGTAATGGCCGCCCAGATGTACTAGGCGCCAAAATATCACGCACCTCCCGGGCGGGAGATGCAGGTACTGTCGCGTGAGGCGAGTTAGTCGGCATAACTCTCCCCTCGCTGTTTGGTGAAATTTGTTCACATTGTACAGATTGACTTTTATTTAAAGTAGCATCAATACAGTTAGTACATAAATTTCTATTGGGCTCCACCTTGGCATTGGAACAAATGACACAGATATCTTCCTCTGAGTCAGACATGTTTAACACACTAGCAAAAAACTTACAACTTGGTTATAATCTTTTTTAGCAAAAAACGTACTGTGCCTCAAAGAGGTACTAACGATTAAATGACAGTTGAAATAATGAACTGAAAAACAGTTATTGCATCAAATTTTAAAACAACACAACTTTTAGCAAAGGTTTGTTCCCATTAGTAAAAAACAACACTAATTAAATTTGTACATAAGAAAACAAAACAACGTTTTTTTATACACAGTCACTATAAGAATTCTCACAGCTCTGCTGAGAGAATTTACCTCCCTTCAAAGAAGTTTGAAGACCCCTGAGATCTGTCAGAAATGAACCGGATCATGCAGGACATATAAAAGTAGCTGACTGGAATTTTTTGATGCGTAGCAAAGAGCGCCAAAAACGGCCCCTCCCTCTCCCACACAGCAGTGAAGAGAAACGAAACTGTCACAATTAAAGCAAAAAACTGCCAAGTGGAAAATAATGCCCAAACATTTATTCACACAGTACCTCAGCAATGTAAACGATTCTACATTCCAGCAAAAACGTTTAACATGAGAATAGTTATTAAAAGGATTAGTGACCTTAACACAGTAGTTCCGGTGAAATACCATCCCCAGAATACTGAAGTGTATACATACATGTCATTTTAACGGTATGGCAGGCTTTTCTCATCAATTCCATTCAGAAAATAAAAACTGCCACATACCTCAATGCAGATTCATCTGCCCGCTGTCCCCTGATCTGAAGCCTTTACCTCCCTCAGATGGTCGAGAACAGCAATATGATCTTAACGACTCCGGTTAAAATCATAGTAAAAAATCTCTGTCAGATTCTTCCTCAAACTCTGCCAGAGAAGTAATAACACGCTCCGGTGCTATTTTAAAATAACAAACTTTTGATTGAAGTCATAAAAACTAAGTATAATCACCATAGTCCTCTCACACATCCTATCTAGTCGTTGGGTGCAAGAGAATGACTGGGACTGACGTAGAGGGGAGGAGCTATATGCAGCTCTGCTGGGTGAATCCTCTTGCATTTCCTGTTGGGGAGGAGTTATATCCCAGAAGTAATGATGACCCGTGGACTGATCACACATAACAGAAGAAAACGGTTATATAAATGTGATTTTGGAACAAATTCAATAGGAACCACAGAAAAACAATTAAGATCCCCCTTATGGACATCATTACAATGTCTTAAAACACTATGGAGTCTGAAGTTTTTCTTCATATTCCGATAGTGTTCAGACCATCTAGTGCTGAGGCGTCTACAGGTACGCCCAACATATTGGACCCCACAGATGCAAGTGAGTAGATATACTACATAAGTGGTAGCACAAGAAGCATGGCCAATAATAGTATAAGATTTGTTGGTGACACTAGACCTGAAGGTCTTACGGTGCTCACCAACAAACTTACACATTTTGCAACGAACTCGTCTACATTTATGAGACCCATGTCTCAAATTACTGGTATTAGTACAAGGGGATAAATGTCTGTGTTTCACAATCTTGCTAGGAGCTAGCATAGTTTTGAGGGTAGGAGCCCTCCTATACACTATTTTAGGTTTAGAATCCAAAGTTCTTTTTAGAATGGGGTCCTTCAGCAAAATATCCCAATGTCTAGTTACAATTTCTCTAATTAAGTTGTGATTACAATTATACTGGGTGATAAACAGAGGATCTCTATGGTAGTCACTATTGGTTGTGGTTCCTGATTGTACAATTGTACTGGTAAAATACTTATCCCTGTCATCAGCTTTGGCCCTCAGGAATCCATTCTCTATGATATTTTCAGGGTAATGTTTTTCCCTGAATCGCTCCTTGAGAATAAGACTCTGAGATTCATAATCAGCAATAGAGCTACAATTACGGCGCACCCTTTTGAACTGGCCATAGGGAACATTAAGTTTCCAAGGATGATAATGACAACTCTTGAAATCTAGATAGCTGTTACAATCAACTGCTTTAAAGAAGGTAGTACTGGTGACCTTACCCTCAGTAAAGCAGAGATTCAGATCTAGATAAACTATTGATTTTTCCTCTATGGAACTCGTGAACACCAATCCTCTATCATTAGAGTTGAGATGGTCAACAAACAATTCAGCGGTTGATCGCTCACCTCTCCAAATGAAAATCAGGTCGTCTATGTATCTGCCATAGAATACCAGGTTCACCCCATAATCTGAATCATAGATATATTGTTGTTCAAAAGAACCCATGAACAGGTTTGCATAGCTGGGGGCGAACCTGGTACCCATGGCAGTACCTTTTGTTTGAAGATAGAATTCATCCTGAAAAACAAAATAGTTATGTCTCAGGATGAAAGAAATGAGGTCCAAAAGGAACTCTCTCTGGGTCTGTGGTAAATAAATGTCCTGCGCTAGATATTCAGAGACCGCCCTCAGGCCCAGATCATGCAGAATGTTGGAATAAAGGGCCTGAACATCACAGGTCACCCAAATCATATCAGATGTAATACAATAACAATCCAATTTTTTAAGAAGATCAGCTGAATCTCGAATATAGGATTCCAATCCTAAAACATATTTCTGTAGAAAGTAATCAACGTATGATGACACATTATCGGTCAAGTTGCCAATCCCTGCTATTATTGGTCGTCCTGGTGGACACAAACGGTTCTTATGGACCTTTGGAAGGTGGTAATAAAAGGCTTGATTGGGCTCAGTAGGGACCAAATAATCTTTCTCTTTCTTCAAAAGTATACCTTTCTCAAAGTACTACCTTTTTAAAGCAGTTGATTGTAACAGCTATCTAGATTTCAAGAGTTGTCATTATCATCCTTGGAAACTTAATGTTCCCTATGGCCAGTTCAAAAGGGTGCGCCGTAATTGTAGCTCTATTGCTGATTATGAATCTCAGCGTCTTATTCTCAAGGAGCGATTCAGGGAAAAACATTACCCTGAAAATATCATAGAGAATGCTTTCCTGAGGGCCAAAGCTGATGACAGGGATAAGTATTTTACCAGTACAATTGTACAATCAGGAACCACAACCAATAGTGACTACCATAGAGATCCTCTGTTTATCACCCAGTATAATTGTAATCACAACTTAATTAGAGAAATTGTAACTAGACATTGGGATATTTTGCTGAAGGACCCCATTCTAAAAAGAACTTTGGATTCTAAACCTAAAATAGTGTATAGGAGGGCTCCTACCCTCAAAACTATGCTAGCTCCTAGCAAGATTGTGAAACACAGACATTTATCCCCTTGTACTAATACCAGTAATTTGAGACATGGGTCTCATAAATGTAGACGAGTTCGTTGCAAAATGTGTAAGTTTGTTGGTGAGCACCGTAAGACCTTCATGTCTAGTGTCACCAACAAATCTTATACTATTATTGGCCATGCTTCTTGTGCTACCACTTATGTAGTATATCTACTCACTTGCATCTGTGGGGTCCAATATGTTGGGCGTACCTGTAGACGCCTCAGCACTAGATGGTCTGAACACTATCGGAATATGAAGAAAAACTTCAGACTCCATAGTGTTTCAAGACATTGTAATGATGTCCATAAGGGGGATCTTAATTGTTTTTCTGTGGTTCCTATTGAATTTGTTCCAAAATCACATTTATATAACCGTTTTTTCAGACTCAGGCAGAGGGAGACTTTTTGGATCCATCTACTAAAGAGCATGCATCCAGATGGTCTGAATTTATGCATTGATCTGGCCGCTTTTTCTTAATAATTTTGAGCCCAGTGTCCCTCTGCCTGAGCCTGATTTCCAGCTGTCTTTGGTCACCTGTTTATCTTTCATTTTTATTTCCCATATATATATTTTTTTCTCATTATCTGATTGATAAGATTCCCATGATGTATCCAACATTATGTGTTCACACTGTGGATATTTTATTCTACCTTGATATCTTAATGTGAACACAATTTTGTATATGCGGTGATATTTACATCCTCTTATATACATATTTCATATATAACTGCTTATGCACCAAACATGGTTCTTTTTATTATTTTTATCTGCGAGGTCCTTATATTTCGAACTAAATGTACTCTGTCTAAACTACTAAATATATGAATTGCTCACAATCTAGCTTTATAGGTCTTTAACATGCTGCTAATGAATACATTTTATTGAATTTTTAGTCATTATTTAGTATGATTTTATTTTTATAAGCGATCTGTCTTACATTATTGGGGACTGTCCATGCATGCTATTATTGGCAATGGCATTTATGTTTTTTGCATACTTATGCTGTTCTGTTATTGTCTATATGTATGTATCTGATATTATAGCTGGTGCTACCTTTACACGCTTTATACACATACTCTATCTGGGCGGGTGCATTTGCTCTAGCCCATGTCTGCTTTTGGGTAGCCTATGATTGGCTGTATGAGGGGCGTAGACGTAGACCAGCTTGTGATTGGACGATGTATTTGTTAAATAGAGCGGGGTTTAAATGTATTATTAGCCTGATGAAACGACCGGAAGGTCGAGAAACGCGTTGCTGTTTTTACTGCATATCAAGCATATGTTTTTATACTGGTTTTAAATAAAACTGCCTTCTTCGATACCCCCGCTCTTTCGATTGTTGTATTCTGGTTGGTCCGCCTGCTTGTCTCTCCAATAGAGTCATCGGTGATTGGATGCACCACGGACGGCTATCTCCTGACACTCCTACTACCAGCAGCTGCTGATTGGACCCTGGAGTTCCGGACACTCTCTCCTACTGGTCTGTCTGTCTGTCAGGCGACTAAGGTCCCATCCTGCGCAGTGAGGCATACGTTTATGCCGCAATCCTTGTGAGTACCCCGCTCTTGGGTTTGTGTGTTATTTCCTGTTCCCCGATCGTTGTGTAAATGATACTGTCCCATAAGGCGCCTCTCTTTTTTCTGCTCCTACAGATATTTGCTACGTCTATTTTTAAGAGTGCTGCCACATTTATCGAGTGCTTGGTCTGTTCCAGGAATCTTATTCCCCTTACGACTCTTCTCCAGCTGGATCACGGCTTCTTCTGGGCGCACCTCCAGGAGGGTTTTTTTCCCTTACAATCAGATACTCTTTATAAAGATCATATTATAGACCCATCCATCAAGCATGACATACGATTACCCTCCTTTACAAATAACCAGTTATATACCTTAAATGCACCAAGTATGGTGTCTAAAGTTTGTAAAGTGATTCAGGATCTTCTGACCAGAAAAGTGCCAGGGCTAGATGTTATGTCAAGTAAACTATATAAACTTTAAAATAGGGAAGTTGCAGATACTCTAACTACTCTATTTAATGGTATTACAAGTTCACAGCAATGTGAATACGAGCTCCTGTTCGCATTGCTAGGCAGCATTGTGCTCACAAGATTGCGCTTCCATAGGCTCAAATGGGAGCCTCGTTCTCATGCCATCAGACACAACATCAAAACTCACGCAGCACAGGGGGTAAGTAGTACAGCAATGACAGCAATTTGTAAATATATATGTATATGCTTATATACATATATATTTATGTAAAAACTAACTATAAGGGTTGTTTATCCTGTGCTGTATGTGTCCCACTCTAGTCTACTCTGAGCTCGAGAAGAGTGCTGAATTCCCTTTCTTTGTGATTATACTTTAAGTATAATCTTAGTCTTATCTTATAGTAAATTTTTTCATAACTTTAAAAGGGTCTATAAAACCACCTATATTTTTTTGTTAAAAGCGGTTGCAAACACTGCTAGGTGGAGTTTTATATCGGCTTTATTTTCTTGATTTTTCAAAATATATATTAATCTGTTAATATGTGTATATGCACATATTAACATATAAATATATATGTATATAGTCATATACATAAATATTTACTGGGAACACACAGTACCCATAGACCACAATGTAAAGGCACTTTTCAGTGCCGTTTTTTTTTTTTTCTAACACCCCACTCCTGCCAATTTTAAAGCCCAAAAACTGCCTAGTGCAGTGTTTTTTTACTAAAAACTATTTGCCCTCTATTTTTAGGGCATTTGGGGCACTAATCTCTGGTTAATTTTTGGAGTACTAATTGCTACAGGGAGCTTGCGGTAGCAATAACCAGCCACTTGTAATGGTTGGTTATTTATCACACAATGTCCAAATGAAAAACAGTAGGTGGCACATCCATAAAACACTTTCGGCTAGATTTAGAGTTTTGTCGGTAACGACCCGTGTATCTAACGCTGGCTTTTTTTTCCCTGCACCTTTTAAATACCGCTGGTATTTAGAGTTCACAGAAGGGCTGCGTTAGGCTCCAAAAAGGGAGCGTATAGCATATTTACCGCCACTGCAACTCTAGATACCAGCGGTGCTTACAGACGTGGCCAGCTTAAAAAACGTGCTTGTGCACGATTCCCTCATAGAAAACAATGGGGCCGTTTGAGCTGAAAAAAAACCTAACACCTGCAAAAAAGCAGCGTTCAGCTCCTAACGCAGCCCCATTGTTTCCTATGAGGAAACACTTCCTAAGTCTGCACCTAACACCCTAACATGTACCCCGAGTCTAAACACCCCTAACCTTACACTTATTAACCCCTAATCTGCCGCCCCCGCTATCGCCGACAGCTGCATTATACTATTAACCCCTAATCTGCCGCTCTGTACACCGCCGCAACCTACGTTATCCCTATGAACCTCTAATCTGCTGCCCCTAACACTGCCGACCCCTATATTATATTTATTAACCCCTAATCTGCCGCCCCCCAACGTCGTCTCCACCTTCCTACACTTATTAACCCCTAATCTGCCGACCGGACCTCACCGCTACTATAATAAAGTTATTAACCCCTAATCCGCCTCACTCCCACCTCAATAACCCTATAGTAAATAGTATTAACCCCTAATCTGCCCTCCCTAACATCGCCGACATCTAACTTCAAGTATTAACCCCCAATATGCCGACCGGACCTCACCGCTACTCTAATAAATGTATTAACCCCTAAAGCTAAGTCTTACCTTAACACTAACACCCCCCTAAGTTAAATATAATTTAAATCTAACAAAATAAATTAACTCTTATTAAATAAATTATTCCTATTTAAAGCTAAATACTTACCTGTAAAATAAACCCTAATATAGCTACAATATAAATTATAATTATATTGTAGCAATCTTAGGATTTATTTTTATTTTACAGGCAACTTTCAATTTATTTTAACTAGGTACAATAGCTATTAAATAGTGATTAACTATTTAATAGCTACCTAGCTAAAATAAAGAGACATTTACCTGTAAAATAAAAACTAACCTAAGTTACAATTATACCTAACACTACACTATACTTTAATAAATTATTTCTATTTAAAACTAAATACTTACCTGTAAAATAAACCCTAAGATAGCTGCAATGTAATTAATAATTACATTGTAGCTATTTTAGGATTTATATTTATTTTACAGGTAACTTGGTATTTATTTTAGCTAGTTAGAATAGTTATTAAATAGTTATTAACTATGTAATAACTACCTAGCTAAAAGAAATACAAAATTACCTGTAAAATAAATCCTAACCTAAGTTACAATTAAACCTAACACTACACTATCATTAAATTAATTAAATAAATTACCTACAAATAACTACAATTAAATACAATTAAATAAACTAACTAAAGTACAAAAAATAAAAAAGCTAAGTTACAAAAAATAAAAAAAATAAGTTACAAACATTTTTAAAATATTACAACAATTTTAAGATAATTATACCTAATCTAAGCCCCCTAATAAAATAACAAAGCCCCCCAAAATAAAAAAATGCCCTACCCTATTCTAAATTAAAAAAGTTCAAAGCTCTTTTACCTTACCAGCCCTTAAAAGGGCTTTTTGCGGGGCATGCCCCAAAGAAAACTGGTCTTTTGCCTGTAAAAGAAAAATACAACCCCCCAACATTAAAACCCACCACCCACATATCCCTAATCTAACCCAAACCCCCCTTAAATAAACCTAACATTACCCCCCTGAAGATCATCCTACCTTTAGTCGTCTTCACTCAGCCGAGCCACCGATAGAACTGAAGAGGAGATCCGGAGCTGCAGAAGTGATCCTCCAAGGGGCGCTGAAGAAGTCTTCCATCCGATGAAGTCATCATCCAGGCGGCGCTGAAGAAATCTTCCATCCATGCGATGTCATCTTCCAAGCGGGGTCTTCAATCTTCTTCTTCAGGATCCATCTTCATTCCGCCGATGCGGAACATCCTTCTTCCCCGACGGACTACCGACGAATGAAGGCTCCTTTAAGGGACGTCATCCAAGATGGCGTCCCTTGAATTCCGATTGGCTGATAGGATTCTATCAGCCAATCAGCCAATCAGATTGAGCTCGCATTCTATTGGCTGTTCCGATAGTGTTAGGTTTATTTAAGGGGGGTTTGGGTTAGATTAGGGGTATGTGGGTGGTGGGTTTTAATGTTGGGGGGGTTGTATTTTTCTTTTACAGGAAAAAGAGCAGTTTACTTTGGGGCATGCCCCGCAAAAAGCCCTTTTAAGAGCTGGTAAGGTAAAAGAGCTTTCAACTTTTTTAATTTAGAATAGGGTAGGGCATTTTTTATTTTGGGGGGCTTTGTTATTTTATTAGGGGGCTTAGAGTAGGTGTAATTAGTTTAAAATTGTTGTAATATTTTTCTAATGTTTGTAAATATTTTTTTTATTTTTTGTAACTTAGTTCTTTTTTATTTTTTGTACTTTAGTTAGTTTATTTAATTGTATTTATTTGTAGGTATTGTATTTAATTAATTTATTGATAGTGTAGTGTTAGGTTTAATTGTAGATAATTGTAGGTATTTTATTTAATTAATTTATTGATAGTGTAATGTTAGGTTTAATTGTAACTTAGGTTAGGATTTATTTTACAGGTAATTTTGTAATTATTTTAACTAGGTAACTATTAAATAGTTAATAACTATTTAATAGCTATTGTGCCTGGTTAAAATAAATACAAAGTTGCCTGTAAAATAAATATAAATCCTTAAATAGCTACAATATAATTATAATTTATATTGTAGCTATATTAGAGTTCATTTTACAGGTAAATATTTAGCTTTAAATATGAATAATTTATTTAATAAGAGTTAATTTATTTTGTTAGATTTAAATTATATTTAACTTAGGGGAGTGTTAGGGTTAGACTTAGCTTTAGGGGTTAATACATTTATTAGAGTAGCGGCGAGGTCCGGTCGGCATATTAGGGGTTAATACTTGAAGTTAAGTGTCGGCGATGTTAGGGAGGGCAGATTAGGGGTTAATACTATTTATTATAGGGTTATTGAGGCGGGAGTGAGGCGGATTAGGGGTTAATAACTTTATTATAGTAGCGGTGAGGTCCGGTTGGCAGATTAGGGGTTAATAATTGTAGGTAGGTGGAGGCGACATTGGGGGCGGCAGATTAGGGGTTAATAAATATAATATAGGGGTCGGCGGTGTTAGGGGCAGCAGATTAGAGGTTCATAGGGATAACGTAGGTTGCCGCGGTGTGCGGTCGGCAGATTAGGGGTTAAAAAACTTTAATAGAGTGGCGGCGATATGTGGGGACCTCGGTTTAGGGGTACATAGGTAGTTTATGGGTGTTAGTGTACTTTAGAGCACAGCAGTTAAGAGCTTCATGAACCGGCGTTAGCCCAGAAAGCTCTTAACTCCTGACTTTTTTCTGCAGCTGGAGTTTTGTCGTTAGATTTCTAACGCTCACTTCAGCCAAGACTCTAAATACCGGCGTTAGAAAGATCCCATTGAAAAGATAGGATACGCAAATGGCTTAGGGGGATCTGGGGTATGGAAAAGTTGCGGCTGCAAAGTAAGCGTTAGACCCTTTCCTGACTGACTCTAAATACCAGCGGTAGCCCAAAATCAGCGTTAGGAGCCTCTAACGCTGGTTTGGCGGCTAACGCCAAACTCTAAATCTAGCCGAGAGTGTAATTTATTCAGCATACAATGCTAGCATAATGCTCCAGACATAACATCTAATGCGTTTTGGCAGTTGCCTTAATCATAGATGCATCTATGATTAAGGCAGCTGCCGAAACACGTTAGATGTTATGTCTGGAGTGTTATGCTAGCATTGTATGCTGAATAAATTACACTCTGTGTTTTATGGACGTGCCGCCTACTGTTTTTCATTTGAACATTACTAAGATGTTTTTTGGCAGGAGCACTCTTTTGAACACTTTCATTATGGATTTCACTTGCACCGTCACTTTACTTACCTAAATAGTGACTTTATCTTTGATTTGCTTGGGATCATTTAACGGACCGAATACTGGAAGGTGTGATTGGGTCAGAGGTGACACGAGAGCCGGTCTGGCAAATGTGACTTGGCCTGGGCTGACTGATTGGAGCGGTTTGAGTCAGGTGACACGGAAGTGTGGAAGAGAGGAAGCGGAGGCAATGTATGGAGATCTGATAGAGATCCACCACAGCATGTGGAGCAAGCAGTCCTGGAATCAAGCACATTTTTACAGCTCTTGTAAGAGTTTTCTTCCTATATGCACTTATCACCAGTACTCAGATTTTGGAGGTATATCGCAATTTGTCCCTCGTATCACAGTGCCATAGCTAAGAGAGAATCCACCGGCCTTTACACTATGTTGGATGTTTCACCTGCACCCTCTTGTAGCACACCACATTTCATTTTCCAGCAAGTCTAAGACAGTGACTACATTCCTCTTTGAGTGCGGTAACCGTTTTGGTAGTGACTAAACTCTGTATTTATTTATCACACACCCATGATAATTTAGAGCTCCACTTGTAATCTAGCCCTAAATGTTGAGTCTAATGTCCTTTTCATAGTGAAAGTTGGGGGGTACCAAATAAGAGTTAAGGTTCATTATTAGTTTTGAACATTTACCATTTCTGCACACAACTATTATAGTAAATAAAACCAATAATTAATTATAATTGTCAGAACAGTACTAAATATAAGTGATCATAACCTACATCTAATAATTGATATGCTTTTAAGGAAAAAAGAAAATCTGATGTGACCATGCCTAGTCTTCTTTGAAAAATGTATTACTGTAAAAAAATATACATTCTGCAAGTACAATACAATTCTTTAGATACCACAAGAAACTTAATTAAAAGCTTCACATATTTAAAAAGACAGTCTACTTGAAAATTGTTGTTTAAAAAGATAGATAATCATTTTACTATCCAGTCCCCGGTTTTGCAGAACCAACACTATAATATATGAAAATATTTTTGTGTCCCATACAAAGTATAAGAAGCCGCTAATTGATAAATAATACCAGCTTTCCAATAACCACACAAACCATTACTACACTGTCAGAGGCTGCCGATAAATTAACAAAAAATTCACACACTGTTATATGAATACAATTTTTATCTCTGTGATTACCTTGTATCTTGAGACTGCCTCCTTATCTCAGTTCTTTTGACAGACTTCAGTGCTGACTTATAAATAACTCCACAATGTTATCTATATGGCGCATATGAACTAGCATTGTATGACTGTGAAAAACTGTAAAAATGTACTGAGATAAGAGGCGAGGTGGCCTTTAACGACTTAGGGCTAGTTTCCATTGAGCCGCAATTAGGTTTGCGTGTGCTCTCAAACTGTTAAATATGCTGTCGGAAGCAATATCATTCACCGACTGCTTCCAACAGCCCGTTATAACTCAATTTCGGCAACCGGATTCCGACTGCAAAAAATATTTTCAAGTCCCATACAAATTATCAGAAGTCGCTAATCTATAAATAATACCAGCTTTCCAATGACCGCACAAAGCGTTACTACACTGTCGGAGGCTGCCGACACATTAACAAAAATTTCACCCAGCTCAATTAAGTGTAAAATAGAAAAAAAATTGAAATCTAACCCGCCTCCCAAAAATTAACCCGACACGTCAAATCCCCTCTATCTGCCAACCCCCCACATCGCAACTGATAATAAATGTATTAACCACTAAACCACCATCTCCCCCACATCCCAAGTAACAATAAAAGTTATTAACCTCTAAATTGCCATTTCCACACAGCGCAACACAATAAAATGTATTAACCTCTAAACTATTTAAACTATTATCTCCTAATCCGCCCTTCCACCCCACAATGCAATCTACCTAGTTAAACGATTAACCCCTAAACCACCATCCCCCCACAATGCAATCTACCTATTTAAACTATTAACCCCTAATCCGCCATCCCCCCACAATGTAATCTACATATTTAAACTATGAAACCCTAATCCGCAGTCCCCCACAATGTAATCTACCTATTTAAACTATTAACCCCTAAATCAGCATCCCTCACAATGCAAATAACTAATCTAATCACTAAGCCCCCTAACCTAACACCCCCTAAATTAACCACAATTACATAAAATAAAAAATACTAAGTTACAATTTGTCACAAATACCTCAGGATTTAGTTGCTAAGGGGTTAATTCTCTTTAGCCTGTGAGCTAAAAAATATTAGTTTTTCAAGAAGAACTGTGTGTTTGTGTTTTCTTGAAGTGCCAGGAGCCTCATAAATCATGTGCAGTATATAGGAACAGACCTTTATGGCTCAAACTGTCAGAAGAGGGCATGATACAGAACAGTGCCTCTGCACAGAAACTGATAAGGTCAATAAAGGGACATGGGTTTCATGAAGTATAATGTTTAAAACATATTATGACAGTAAATCAAGGTAAATATGACAACCCTGTCATATTTGATATCAAACTGATTTGCACAATGAAACCAAGAAATTGCCTTCCTGCTTATATGAAAATAGATTTACCTAGCAGAAATTATAATGTGTTCTATAAGTTCAGGCAAAGACTTAGAGTTTATTGGAGGTCGTAAAAGGTAGGTGGTTTCGTAGCCCCTGCAAAAAAGGTTGGGAAGCAATCTGATCTCTTGAAAATTGTATAAAGTTTGATCTTTCAACATGTAAAATTGTTCATTCTACATGGGAGTCTGCTACAGCGTGAGTGACCATCTTCTCTTGCCCATCTCCCTGGGGCAGATTTATAAGCTAGGAAAGTATTAGGGCTGTTATTTTCTTCATTTTATTTTAACCTGTTTGCTGTGTGAAATTTTATTTGTAACAACTTTTTTTATTAATAATGCATTGTGCATAATATTTTTGGCATCATAAATAATTCATTTATTAAGCTTTGGCCTTTGTCTAATAATTGAACCACGTGTGTAAATCTGGGGTTTCCTTAAGATTTCCCATATCATATAATCTTAAGTGGTGGCAGCTAGATATTATAGTTAGTTTAGTGTGGGTGGCATTAAAGGGGAGTTTTTGGCATTTCTTTTACGTCTAGTACAGGCTGGAGAGTGTTGTTAACCCTTGCACCCACTGAACTAAATCACAAGCTTGCCTGGTGTGGCTAGATTGTGACATATTAGTGAGAGTAGAAGGGGTCTGATAACCATTTATGTGCCAAATAAGTGACTGGCGCAGGGTTGGATAACCCTGGTCATCACAAATTGGTGGGCAGCGGTGTAGATAACTTTTTTATTAGATTTTAGTGATCGTGGATTTGCTAGTGTGAAAATCCCGGTACTAAAAGAAATTGCTACTTACAATTTCCAAAGGCTAAAACTCAGTGCATTATATAGTCACACACTGCAAACAGTTCCCTTCCCTATTCTCTGTTTTTCTCTTCTATTTTTATTTTTACTATGGAGACATATAAGGAGCAGACTAAAGAAGTGCTGGCACTGTTATGCCAGGAGCGTGATATCTCATCCCGTGTAAAGAACAAATATGGACTAATACAACTTCTTATCAAATAGGATAACAGCCAGGCCACACCAGTTGAAGTCTTAGGAGAGGTGTCTGCAGCTGGGGGCAGTGATTCAACAGGATCTGAGGATCCATTGGACTTTTATTTACAAACTGTTCTGAAACATATGGGCTCAGTGGATGCAAGTTTGCGCATGGAATTGATTACAAAATTTTATGAGAGACAGGCTGCTGCAGCTGAGAGACAGGTGGCTGTCGAAGCAGCAAATAGACAGGCTGAGAGAGAGTATTAGCTACAGCTTGTACAGTTGGAGAGAGGGATGGTCTCACCTGTTTTTAGTGAACCTAGAGACCCACCTGTTCCCAGAGTACGTGCAGAGAATTTTACCACTCTGTATAAAAATGGTGATGTGGATGTATTCCTGCATAGCTTTGAGAAAGTTTGCAGACAGTTCCAGCTGCCAAGGGAACAGTGGGCCAAGTACCTTACCCCTGGCCTGAAAGGTCCTGCACTGGAGGCTTTTGCTGAACTACCCACAGAATTTGATTAGGACTATGATTCCATGAAAGCTACACTGCAGAGGAGATATAATCTTACTCCTGAGGTGTACAGGAAGAAATTCCGTTCTCTGGTTCGTCAGAGAGCTATACTGCAGCTGTTGGAAACCTGATGACAGCCTTTAAACAGTGTGTCAGAGGGCTAAAGGTTGCCACTATGGAGGAGCTGGAAGATCTGATAGTGAAGGAGCTATTTTTGCAGCTGTGCCCAGTAGAAGTTCAAGAATGGGTTTTGGATCGTAAACCCATAACAGCATTGGAAGCTGGTGAGCTGGCAGATTTTTACACAGCCAACAGGTCACCAGGGAATGGGAGAAAATCCTTTGCTAAGGGGGATCCACCTGGAAAGGAGCTGCTGCACGAATCCCCCTTCACAAAACCTGCCGTGCCTTTGTCTAGTGTGTCTGATCTCTCTGTGAAAGAAGGGGTGATTGCTGCACCTGGGCAGGGGGATACCCGCAGGTGTTTTGCTTGCAACAAAGTGGGCTAGATCAGCTTCACTTGCCCAGAGAAGATTAACTTGGAGCAATTAGCTGGAGGGGGTAATCCCTCAGAAGTACCTGCATCTGTTTTGTTTGTTACGCGTCCAGAGGAAAGCAACCAAGAGAACTTGCAACCTGCGCTCGTCGGAACTAAGGTAACACTTGGGCTTCAGGACACAGGTGCAGCAGTGACTCTTGTGCGTCCAGGGCTGGTGAGCTCTAAGGACATTATTCCTGGCAGGACTGTAGCAGTTAAAGGGATTGGGGGACTGAAACTTGCAGTGCCTATGGCACGGGTATATCTTGATTGGGGAGCGGGGAGAGGTTTAAGAAATGTGGGGGTATCTGAAAATATTCCTAATTATGTTTTACTGGGTACTGATCTGGGTAGATTGTTATCTCTTTATGTGCCTGACAATGCTACACGTGACCTAGTGACATTAGTTGTAGACCATTATGTGTAAAGGGCTGTGTGTAAAAATACTCAGAGACATTCTGACCAGGAGAGAGGGCAGTGCATGTGTGCAAAATGCTGTGCCTGAACTGGGGGTGTCTGTGCTGAGATGTGAATCTGTAAGAGGAGAGACTGACTGGGGAGAATGATGGATAGATGGTGTGTGTGTCTTCCTGTGATTAGACCAGCAGTATCTGCAGAATTAAAGTAAACTGTACAGCGTGAGACTGACGGGGGAGAAAGGCAGATAGACTGTGTGGGTCTGTCTGTGCCTGAACAGAGTTTAACTGTACAGGAAGAAACTGTCTGTGAGAGGAGGCAGATGAGTGGTGAGTGTCTGTCTGTGATTGAATCAGTGGAATCTATAGAAGGAGGTGAGACTGATGGAGGAGAGAATGACTGGGTGACTGGGCCACTGGATGATGTGTGCCAGTCTGTGCCAGGACCAATTGAGTCCCCTGTGGAAAGACAGGATATATGTGATAAATGGCAGAAGGAAGATGTGTGCTTGTCTGCACCAGTGTCAGAAGGATCCCAACTTCTGTGTGAGGATGTGAAGTGGCAAACTGACTGTGAGAGAGAGCAGGGGGAGAATGTAGCCCCCTCTATAACAGAATCAGCAGAGCCCCAGAATCCAGAGTGTGCGGGGGAGGAGGGTACAGGATACTCTTTGAGGGACCCCCAGAGTGAGTGTGAAAGATTGTGGGTGACAGAGACCCCAGTAACCTCATATGTGACCTATAAACAGACTGCACAGAGACTGACACAAACTGCAGACACAGGGAGGAAGAGTACAGAGAAGTGTATTTACACAGCCGCACAGTGCCATTCAGCTGATACACTGATAGGTGTGCAGAATCAGAGTCCCCAGCAGGCACATCAGCTAGGTCCCACAGTGGAGAAGAGGGGGGGGCAGTTAGCCAACCTCTTACCAACCCTAACAGAGTGCAGGAGTATAGGAATTCTACTCCAGTGGGAGGGCAAGAGCCCTGGGTAGTTAAGCAGCAACTGACAGCACACCATATGTTCAGAGAGCACCCAATAGGTAGCAAGACCCTAGGCTTCACAGACACCTCTGTAACAGGGGATGATGTGTTATTCAGGGATAAGATGCAAGCCTTATTGGGGGAGGTACCTGCAAAACCCAGAGATGCCATATTCCCACAAAAACAGTTGCAGGATTTTACTGCCAGAGAGGGAGTGTATGAGATGGTGCAAAATGTTCTTGTACTAACACCCACAAGGCAGAATAAACTACAGGCTGCATGGGAGGGTCCCTGCAATATATTAAATCAGCTGAGTAGAGTGAATAGTGTGTCATTTTTAAATGGAGGGCACCCTGATGGCAAAACTGCTATGTGCAATTTGTCTGGCAATGGCGTTATCACCGCAAGGGGAAGATCCCTTTGATACGCATCAGGAGTGGCTTGTAGCCACCCCTTTTTGCGTCTCTTATTGGGGGAGGTGTCACAAATACCTCAGGAAAAAGTTGCTAAGGGGTTAATTCTCTTTAGCCTGTGAGCTAAAAAAGATTTGTTTTTCAAGAAAAACTGTGTGTTTGTGTTTTCTTTGAAGTGCCAGGAGCCTTATAAATCCTGTGTAGTATACAGGAACAGACCTTTATGGCTCAAACTGTCAGCAGAGGGAATGATACAGAAAAGTGCCTCTGCACAGAAACTGATAAGGTCAATAAAGGGACATGGGTTTCATGTAGTATAATGTTTAAAACATATTATGACAGTAAATCAAGGTAAATATGACAACCCTGTCATATTTAATATCAAACTGATTTGCACAATGAAACCAAGAGATTGCCTTTCTGCTTATATAAAATTAGATTTACCTAGCAGAAATTATAATGTGTTCTATAAGTTCAGGCAAAGACTTAGAGTTTATTGGAGGTCGTAAAAGGTAGGGGGTTTCGTAGCCCCTGCAAAAAGGGTTAGTAAGCAACCTGATCTCTTGAAAATTGTGTAAAGTTTGATGTTTCAACATGTAAAATTGTTCATTCTACATGGGAGGCTGCTACAGCGTGAGTGACCATCTACTCTTGACCATCTCCCTGGGGCAGACTTATAAGCTAGGAAAGTATTAGGTCTGTTATTTTCTTCATTTTATTTTAACCTGTTTGCTGTGTGTAATTTTATTTGTAACAACGTTTTTATTAATAATGCATTGTGCATAATATTTTTGGCATAATACATAATTCATTTATTAAGCTTTGGCCTTTGTCTAATAATTGAACCACATTACTGAGAGAGATTGGAATATTAGAACTATATATTTTAGGTTATTTTCTGCTAAATTGTATTCTAAGAGTTAATGTGTAAATCTGGGGTTTCCTTAAGATTTCCCATATCATATAATCTTAAGTGGTGGCAGCTAGATATTATTTTTAGTTTAGTGTGGGTGGCATTAAAGGGGAGTTTTGGGCATTTCTTTTACGTCTAGTACAGGCTGGAGAGTGTTGTTAACCCTTGCACCCATTGAACTAAATCACAAGCTTGCCTGGTTTGGCTAGATTGTGACATATTAGTGAGAGTAGAAGGAGTCTAATAACCCTTTCTGTGCCAAATAAGTGACTGGCGCAGGGTTGGATAACCCTGGTCGTCACACAATTAAAATAAAAAATCCTAACGTTACTTTAAAAATAAAACCTAAGATTAAATTAAAATAAATAAATCTAAAATTACAGAAAAAAATAAACCAAATTATCAAAAATATTTTTTTTAAAACCTAATCTAATACCCCTATAAAAATAAAAAAGCCACCCCAAAATAAAAACACCCCCTAATCTAAGACTAAACTACCAATAGCCCCTAAAAGGGGCATTTTATAGGACATTGCCCTAAATCGATCAGCTCTTTTACCTAAAAATACAAATTAACCCCTAACAGTAAACTCCCCAACCCACCAAACCCCCAAAATAAAAAAACTAACACTAAAAAAAACCTAAGCTACCCATTGCCATTTGTATGTGCATTGGCCTTAAAAGGGCAATCAGCTCTTTTGCAGCCTATTAAAATAAAAAATCCCTAATCTAAAAAAAGCCTAAATCTAACCCTGGAATAGGTACTCACAGTTCCTGAAGTCCAGCGGAGAAGGTCTTCTTACAGGTGCTGAAGGTCTTCTTCCAGGCGATGACATCTTCATCCAGCGTGGGGACTACTTCTATCTTCATCCAAGGTGAAGGCAGCGTGGAGTGGAGGTGTCCACAGAGCAGGAATGCCGGCCACTGAGACATCCAGCGTGGAAGATCCTCTTCATGTGGTCACCGCCACACACTGAAGATTGAATGCAAGGTACCTATTTTATATTTGGGGTACCTTGCATTCCTATTGGCTGAAATTTTCAAATCAGTCAATAGGATGAGAGCTACTGGAATACTATTGGCTGTTCAAATCAGACAATAGGTACTGTGAGTACCTATTTCAGTGTTAGGTTTCATTTTATTTTTTGGGGTGTTTTTTTTTTTAGATTAGTAATTTTTTATTTTAATGGGCTGCAAAAGAGCTAATTGCCCTTTTAAGGGTAATGCCCATACAAATGCCCCTTTAGGGGCAATGGGTAGCTTAGGTTTTTTTATTTTGGGGGGTTTGGTGGATTGGGGGATTACTGTTAGGGGTTAATTTGTATTTTTAGGTGTATCGCTTTAGGGCAATGCCCTACAAAAGGCCATTTTAAGGGCTGTTGGTAATTTAGTCTTAGATTAGGGGGTGTTTTTATTTTGGGGGCCTTTTTTATTTTTAAAGGGGTATTAGATTAGGTTTAAAAAAAATATATAAAAAATAATAATTTTTGATAATTTGGTTTATTTTTTCTGTAATTTAGACTTTTTATTTTTTGTAATATTAGATTTATTTATTTTAATTTTAAAGTAATTTTAAAGTAATATTAGTATTTTTTATTTTAATTGTAACTTAGTATTTTTTTATTTTATGTAATTGTGGTTAATTTAGGGGGTGTTAGGTTAAGGGGCTTAGTGATTAGATTAGTTATTTGCATTGTGTGCGGATGGCGGAGAATAGTTTAAATAGGTAGATTGCACTGTGGGGAGATAGCGGATTAGGGGTTAATAGTTTAAATAGGTAGATTGTGTTGTGGGGGAATGGTGGTTTAGAGGTTAATACATTCTATTAGTTGCAATGTTGGGGATGGCGGTTTAGGGGTCAATAACTATCGGCTAGATTACGAGTTTTGCATTATGAGTGGTGCAGTGCAAACTTGCACCACTCACTTCCCTACAGCGCTGGTAATACAGGTTTATGAAAACCCGGCGTTATCAGGCAAGAAGTGAGCGTAGATCAAAATTGAGCTCCATGACTCCATTCAGTGCTGCTGAAAGCTGCGTTGAGCTGGTTTTATGTGCTCGTGCACGATTTCCCCATAGACATCAATGGGGAGAGCCGGCTGAAAAAAAGTCTAACACCTGCAAAAAAAGCAGTGTAAAGCTCAGTAACGCAGCCCCATTTATTCCTATGGGGAAACAAAATTTTTGTTTACACCTAACACCCTAACATGCACCCCAAGTCTAAACACCCCTAATCTTATACTTATTAACCCCTAATCTGCCGTCCCCAACGTCGCCGCCACTATACTAAATTTATTAACCCCTAAACCTAAGTCTAACCCTAACCCTAACACCCCCTAACAAATATAATTAAAATAAATCTAAATAAAAATTCCTATCATTACCTAAATAATTCCTATTTAAAACTAAATACTTACCTATAAAATAAACCCTAAGCTAGCTACAATATAACTAATAGTTACATTGTATCTAGCTTAGGATTTATTTTTATTTTACAGGCAAGTTTGTATTTATTTTAACTAGGTAGAATAGTTATTAAATAGTTATTAACTATTATTTACTAACTACCTAGCTAAAATAAATACAAATTTACCTGTAAAATTAAACCTAACCTGAGTTACACAAACACCTAACCTTACACTACAATTAAATAAATTACCTAAATTAAATACAATTACCTAAATTACA